>NW_005364914.1:3246245-3274679 GCF_000412655.1 Myotis brandtii | reverse complement strand
GCTCGTGAGCCACATGCGGCTCTTTGGCCCCCTTAGTGTGGCTCTTCCTAAGCCTTAGGAGTACCCTAATTAAGTTAATAACAATGTACCTACCTATATAGTTTAAGTTTAAAAAATTTGGCTCTCAAAAGAAATTTCAATCATTGTACTGTTGATATTTGGCTCTGTTGACTAATGAGTTTGCCGACCACTGTCCTAGACACTAGAGCAAAGTGATCCTGGAGCAAGTTACTGTTGCGGGTTGGAGATGGAGGGAAAGCAAAGATGAGAGACATAAGTAAAATCAGAGTGTCTAGGAAAAATTAAAGGGAAGCTATTCTAAAACTTCCAGGAAATCTCCACCAATGAAGCAAAGAAAAAAAAAAGCCTCTATTATTCTGTGAGCAACAAACCAAACTGGGTTGGGGGTCTCAGACAATTCGCTCATATGATTGCAAAGTCAGACAGAAACTCCCGGATTGGAGAGGGCTCCCCTGAGGGCTCCCAGATTGGAGAGGGTGCAGGTCAGGCTGAGGGACCCCCCCACCCCCGTGCATGAATCTTCGTGCACCAGGCCCCTAGTATGAACAATAAAATGGCAATAAATATATTTCTATCACCAATTTAATCTAAAAATCAAAATAAATGAACAAGCAGAACAGAAACAGACTCATAGATACAGAGAATATTTTGACGGTTGCCAGATACAAGGGGGTTTGGGGCAATGGGTGAAAAAGGCAAAGGGATTTAAAAGTACAAATTAGTCATAGCCCATGAACACAGACAATAAGACAGGTGGGGTGGGAGATGGGTGGAGGGGGGCAAAGGGAGAAAATGGGGACATCTGTAATACTCTCAACAAAATAAAATTTTAAAAAGGCACATTTAAAAAAGGCACATTTTAGATCATATGAATTTAATAAATGGAATATACATTTTTCTCAAGTGCACATGGAACATTTCCTAGGACAGGCCAAATGATGAGGCACAAAAGATGTCTCAAACTTAAGAAGACTGAAATTCTATCAAGCATCTCCTCTGATCATAACAGTATGAAACTGTAAATCAATTATAAGAAAAAAAACTGGAACAAACACATGAAGGGTAAACAACATGCTACTAAACACTCAATGTGTTAATACAGAAATCAAGGAGGAAATTAAAAGATACCCTGAGATAAATGAAAATGGAAACACAATGGTCCAAAAACCTATGGGACACAGCAAAAGCAGTTCTAAGAGAGAAATTCACAGCCATACAGGCCTACCTCAAGAAACAAAAAACATTTCACGTAAACAATATAATTTTATACCTAAAGGAACAAGAAAAAAAAAAGCAAAGCCCAAGGTTAGTAGAAGGTAGGATATAACAAGGATCAGAAATAAATTAGAGACTAAAAAAATAATAAAGATCAATAAATTAAGAGCTAATTCTTTGAAAAGATAAACATTATTGATAAATCTTTAACCAGATTCATTAAGAAAAAAAGAGGGCCCAAATAAATAACATCCAAAATGAGTGAGAAATGACACAAGTGGTATCACATATATACAAAGGATAAGAAAACACTACAAATAATTATATGCCAACAAATTGGACAACTTCAAAGAAATGGATAAATGTTTGAAATATAACCTTCCAAGTCTGAATCAGGAATAAATAGAAAATCTGAATGGACCAATTACTAATAATGAAATTGAATCTATAATCAAAAATTTCCCAGCAAACAAAAGTCCTGGACCAGACAGCTTCAGAGGTGAATTTTACTGAACATTCAAAGAATTAACACCTACCTTTATCAAACTATTCCAAAATATTAAAGAGAGGAAAGCTCCCAAACTCATTCAAGGCCAGCAGTACCCTTATACTAAAACCAGACAAAGACACAACAAAAAAAAGAAAATTATAGGCCATTATCCCTGATGAACATAGATGTAAAAATCCTTAACAAAATATCAGCAAATCAAATTCAGCAATACATTAAAAAGATCATACACCATGATCAAGTGGGGTTTATTTCCAAGGATGCAAGGTTGGGTCAATATCCACAAATCAATTAACATGACATACCACATGCACAAAATAAAGAATAAAAATCATATAATCAAAGACAAAATGAAAGAGAAAAATCATATAATCATATCAATAGATACAGAAAAAGCATTTGAAAAAATCCAACACCAATCTATATATATATATAAAAGGCTAAAATGCAAAGTGTCCCCTTGGGAGTTCAACCGGGAGACCGCGAGTTCGATTGCTCACTATGACGTGCACTGACCACCAAGGCAGAACTAAGGAAGGCCCCAGCCAGCAGCCGAAAGGCCCCAATTGGCCCTGATCGCCAGCTAGGCCCAGGGACCCTACCCATGCACAATTTCGTGCACTGGGCCTCTAGTTTATGATAAAAACTTTCAGCATAGTGGAGATAAAGGGAATATACCTGATTATAAAGACCGTATATGAGAAACCCACAACTGACATCACACTCAACAATGAAGAGATTAAAGCTTTTTCTCCAAGATCAGGAATAAGACAAGAATACGCAGCAATCTGACATGATAAAGAAATAAAAGGCATCCAAATTGGAAAAGAAGTAAAACTATCACTATTTGCTCATGATATGATATATATAGAAAACCCTGAAGATTCCACCAAAAACTATTAGAATTAATAAATGAATTTAGTAAAGTTGCAGAAAAAATTGTCAGAAATCTATTGCAATTTTATATACTAATACTGAACTATCAGAAAGAGAAGAAAATAATCTCATTTACAATTGGATCAAAAAGAAATGAAAAACTTAACCAAGAAGATAAAAGACCTATACTCTGAAAACTGTAATACACTGGTAAATGGAAGGATATACTGTGCTTGTGGACTGAAAGAATACTGTTTCAATGTCCATGTTACCCAAAGCAAGATTACATGCAATCTCTATCAAAATACCAGTGGCACCTGGCCAGTGTGGCGTAACTGAGCATCTACCTATGAACCCTAAGGTCAATTGGATTCCTGGTCAGGGCACATGCCTTGGTTGTGGGCTTGATCCCCAGCAGGGGGCGTGCAGGAGGCAGCCGATCAATGATTCTCTCTCATCGTTGATGTTTCTATCTCTCTCTCCCTCTCCCTTTCTCTCTGAAATCAATAAAAACATATTTTTAAAAAATACCAATGTCATTTTTCACAAAAGTAGAACAAATAATCCTAAAAATTTTTTGGAACCACAAAACACCCTGAATAGGCAAAATAATATTGAGAAAGAAGAAAAAAGTTGGAGGTATCACACTACTTTATTTCAAACTATAATACAAGGATATAGTAATCAAAACAATACAGTATTGGTACAAAAACAGACATGTAGATCAAAGCAGAATAGAGACCCCAGGAATAAACCCATGCTTATATGCCCAGTTAGTATACGACAACGGAGGCAAGAATATACAAGGAGGTAAAATAGTCTCTTCAACAATAAATGATGCTAGGAAAACAGAATAGATACATGCAAAAAATGAAATTAGACCATTTTCTTACACCATATACAAAAATAAACTCAAGATGGATTAGTCTTGTATGTAAGACCTGGAATTATACAACTCCTAGAAGACAAAATGAGTAATGGACTCTTTGACATTGATTTTAGTATATGTCATCTAGGGCAGTGTTAAAACAAAATATAAGTAAATGAACTACATCAAACTAAAAAGCCTTTGCACAGTAAGGGAAACCATCAATGAAACAAAAAGGCAACCTACTGAATGTGAAAATATATTTGCAAATGATATATCTGATAAAGAGTTAATATGCAAAATATATAAAGACCTCATACAACTCAACGTCAAAAAGCCAAACAATCCAATTTAAAAATGGGCAGAGGACCTGAACAGGCATTTCTCCGAAGAGAACATACAGATAGCAAACAGACACAAGCAAAGATGCTCAACATCACTAATCATCAGGGAAATGCAAACCAAAACCACAGTGAGATATTACCTCACACCTCTCCGAATGGCTAATATCAGTAAATCAACAAACAAGTGTGGGTGAGGATGTGGAGAAAAGGGAATCTTCCTGCACTGCTGGTGAGATTGTAAACTGGTGCAGCCACTATGGAAAACATATGGAGAGTTTTCAAAAAATGAAACATAGAGCTACCATATGACCCAGCAATCCCATTTCTGGGTATTTATCCAAATAAATTGAAAACAGTAATTTGAAAAGATAAATGCACCCTTATGTTCATTTCAGCATTATTTATAATAGCCAAGATATGGAAGTAGACTAGGCGTCTATCGATAGATGAATAAATAAAGAAGAGGCGGTGAAACAACATGGATGGACCCAGAGGGTATCATGTCAAGTGAAATAAGTCAGACAGAGAAAGACAAGTAATGTCTGACTTTACTTATGTGGAATCTAAAATACAAAATACACAAACCAAAAAAAGAGAAAAGAAACAAATTCATAGATACTGAGAACAAACTGATGGTTGCCAGGTGGGAAGGTGGTGAAGGGAAGGGCGAAAAATGTGAAGGGGATTACGAAATACAAGCTGCCAGTTATAAAATTAGTCACAGGTATGTAAAGTACAGAATAGGCAATATAGTCAATAATACTGTTATAACTATGTATGGGGCTGGGTAGGTACTAGTCCAGTGATGGCGAACCTTTTGAGCTTGGCATGTCAGCATTTTGAAAAACCCTAACGTAACTCTGGTGCCGTGTCACATATAGAAATTTTTTGATATTTGCAACCATAGGAAAACAAAGACTTATATTTTTGATATTTATTTTATATATTTAAATGCCATTTAACAAAGAAAAATCAACCAAAAAAATGAGTTCGCGTGTCACCTCTGACATGTGTGTCATAGGTTCACCATCACTGTACTAGTCTTATCTCGTGGTGATCGTTTCAAGGTATACAAATGTCTTATCACGATCTTGTATGCCTGAAATTAATATACACTGTATGTTAACTATAATTTTTAAAATTTAATATAAGACAAAAGTTATTCATGCTGATGTTATATATATATAATGTACATGTATGTGTATATATATGTACATATATATTTGGGGGGGATACAATTAATAGGGAGTGGTCAGGTGTTTAAAAAAAGTCACTGTTTCCATGGGACACTTACACAATCTTAAATCAATCAGCTTTCATCTCACAGGAGGAGAAATCTAATCAGCCTTATTTTCTCATGCAAGTGCTACCTATAAACAGCATCATCTTGTCAGACACCTACCTTGCTTGTCTGATTTGGTTTGATCCCAGGCCCTCGAACCAACAGTGGAACTTTGATATCAAACTCATACAGCTGCCTTTTGTCTATTGGCAAAGAAAACTGTCCTGAAAACAAAATGCAAAGGGTAAAGATGGAGCCCAGATGGAAGTGTCACGCATATACATTCATTTAGTCAACAAAAACAAAACAACTTTGTTCCTCTAATTATGGTGCTTTAATAGGGGGTTTAAATTTGCCTGGGTCTCATTACTACAAGGCAGGAAACAATGAGTTCATCTTCCTTAAATAAATGCCTAGGGGGACTCCCTGATCTAAGATAGGACAAATTCAGGAAAAAGAGTGACTGGGAAGTACTGAAACACAAATGCATAATTTATGTCTGATACTCAATCTGATCACAACTGAATGAGATTATTCTGAAAACTGCTAAAGGAACAAAAACATTTATCTGGCCTTTCCTGAATAAACTGCATTTCAAAATAACTGAACAGTTGAGGGAAAGTTCTTCTCTGAGGAATTCCAGCTAATAAATGCAAAAGGAAGAAGAGAGTTATAAAGTCAACATTTTACAATTTCTGAGGGAAAAATGAATTTAACCATCAATGGAAGTTTAACCACAAAAGGTTCACAGGACAGGCTGACACCACATGGGCCATCAATCAATACTAGCATCCCTGAAGTGGGGCAACCAGACTCCGAGACATCATGAAGTGATGCAACAGGAAATACACAGCAGCATCACCAAGAAAGCATGCTTGCTGAAAATGTGAATTTCTATTAAGACTCTAGATCTGACTACCAATCTATAGGAAATGCTAAGTATAAATAAACAAGATAAAAGCCAGGATGTCAGATATTCTAAATGGACAAAAGACCAGTTTTTCCAATCAATCAGTGGCAACGACAGCTTTTAGGACACACAAAAGCTAAAGGTAGCATGCAGACTCTAGATCCTGATACATAATAAACTAGTCAGATGCACAATTAAGTGTTGATGTGTGGAATCACAATTTCCAGAGATTCTACAAAACCTTCTAGCTAAAAAAACACACACCAGGGTAGGGTAGGAAGAATTCAAAAGACTGGCCACATGCAACTGAAAACTGAAGCTGGATAATGGGGTTTATTTTATAGTCTCTACTTCAAGTGCTTAAAAATATTCACAATAGCCCTGACCGGTTTGGCTCAGTGGATAGAGCGTCGGCCTGCAGACTGAAGGGTCCCAGGTTCGATTCCAGTCAAGGGCATGTACCTTGGTTGCGGGCACATCCCCATTAGGGGGTGTGCAGGAGGCAGCTGATCGGTGTTTCTCTCTTATCGATGTTTCTAACTTTCTATCCCTCTCCCTTCCTCTCTGTAAAAAATCAATAAAATACATTTAAAAAAATATTCACAATAATAGATTAAACGCCCAATCTGTTCTATGCAAGCAAGCCTCAGGTTAATTCCACTCAAGTTTATAAAATTTATAGGTGGGGAAAGAAGAAAATATTCGTTTTTAACCTGCAAAAGGTTCAAGTAGAAAGGATGAAAGTCAAAAACAAGGGGCTTATTCATCCTGCAGGTTTTATTTTATTTTATATTTTATTGTTTTTTTTACAGAGAGGAAGGGAGAGGGATAGAGAGTTAGAAACATCGATCAGCTGCCTCCTGCACAGTCCCCACTGGGGTTGTGCCCACAACCAAGGTACATGCCCTTGACCAGAATCAAACCCGGGACCCTTGAGTCCGCAGGCCGACGCTCTATCCACTGAGCCAAACCGGCCAGGGCCATCGTGCAATTTTAAAAAGACAAAACACACACACACACACACACACACACACACACACACAAAACCCATACTCACACACACAAAACTAATTTCACAATTTCGCATGAAAGACTCCCCCCCGCACCCAATATAATCTTCTCTTGATCTTCTATGTAAAATGTCTTACCCTTATTTTCTAAAGTCTACTTGTTTTTGAAATCCCGTTCAACTTCTTACCTCCTTCATAAATCCTGCCTCTAACCCATCAAGCTCACTCTGCTCCCGACTCTTGGAATATCACGTAATATAGCATATGACACAGCAAATAATGAAACCGGTCTCTCCATGTGGCAATGAGTGGGCCCTCTGACCAGAGAGGACCTGAGGGCAAGACCTTCCCTCTGGCCTCTAAACTGCTCTACAGGGACCAGAGCTCCCTGCCAGTGATCCTGGTTGGGTGAAAAAGGAAAGGCACCTCCCGAAGGTCTCAGGAATACCTAACCATGCCCCTTACCTGTGTGGTAGCCATTGTCAGAAGTATAAAAGATGTAAGTGTTGTCGAGCTCCCCGATGAACTCCAATCTCTTGACCAGTTTCTCCACAAGGTCATCAACTGAGAGTAGAGTTTGCCACCTGGATGTAAACAGAGGATGTCAGTAGAACCTCAAAGAAAATGGCTCAGGGACACCTGTAAAACCTCAAAACCATTCTCCCCAAAATGGAAGAAATTTCCAAATTTCCTTTCCTCAAATGCCTCATTGCAAAAAAAAAAAAAGATTAGAAAAATTTAGAATAGTTACCTCAATCTAAATTGAACTGTTTCCAAAGAAATGAATGAGGCTTTTTATAACTAGTTTTATTACTTATTATCACTGTTGATGAGAGGAGAGACAAGGGCAAGTTGTCAACTCAGCACTGATTAATACAGATTAATTCACATGGACCTGTGCCCCAACAGTGTTTGTGATCTAAACTAGGGGCTGGCAAACTGCAGCCATGCACCAAAGTTTGCCCACTGTGTGTTGTTTGCTTTTAAATTGTGATAAAAAACACATAATATAAAATTTACCATCTTAGTGTTTAAGTGTACAAATCAGTAGTATTAAATATATTCACATAGTGAGACAGATTTCCAGAACTTTTTCAGTTTATAAATCTGAAAGGACCCATTAAACAACTTACTGTCTCTTTTTTATATACACATAAAGTTTTATTAGAACACAACCATGCTCATTCCTTCACATACTGTCTTGAGCTGCTTTTGCACTCCAACAGCAGAGCTGAGCAGCTGCAACAGAGATCATATAGCCTGCAAGCCTATAGTGTTTACTATCTGGCCCTTTACAGAAAAAATTTGCCAACCCTTGGTAATAAGTAATAGATTACAACTTAAGTAATGAATTTTTTGAAAAATTAGAGAATTTCTTGAAAATCACAAACAGCAAAGGTAAATAATTTGCTCTAGTCTAAGCCTTTGGGTTTTATGTAAATATTGGGAGACTGGTCACAAACAAACTGACCTTTTCCTTAGATACAGGAAACTTTTTTAAAAATATTTTTTTTTATTGATTTTAGAGAAGGGAGGAGAGGTAGAAATATCAATGATGAGACAGAATCATTGATCGGCTCCCTCCTGCACACCCCCTACTGGGGATTCAGCCCTAAACCAGGGCATGTGCCCTGATTGGGAATTGAACCCTGACCTCCTGGTTCATAGTTCAACGCTCAACCACTGAGCCACATCGGCTGGGGGGAAACTTAAAAAAAAAAAAAGTCAAATGGCTTCAGTTTGCAATGTTTTAACAAGTCATAAAAATAGATTGTTTAATTAGTCTGAGGGTCCAAAGGCCACCTTACACACCCAAATGTAAAGGAATCTGTGCTTCTGAGGCAACAGATGCCCTCCCCACCAAGCAAAGTCTCTCCCATCAACTTGTTACCCTCCAATTTTGTCTCAAATATAACCACATGGTACAGTCCCCTGTTCATAGGCTGATCTGGAGGGTCCTCTAAGACCACCCAGGTTGAGAAAGTAGCAGCTCTTACCTTTTCCTAAATGCATTATCTAAAAACTGTATCGAAGAATTAGTCATTGGAGTCTTGGCTTGCCTAATTAACCAATGCTTGTTCTAAAATTTAAAAGAAAAAAATGTTAACACCAAGTCACCCAGTCAAATAAACTACTATAGTAGATAATTAAATTTATAACTCTGAGTATATGCTTTGGGTCTCCTACCCAAACTACAAAAGGGTAAATATTAACTTTACCTTCTTCTTAATTTTGCTTATAAGTCAACATTTTATTGTCCTCTATTTTCTTACCCAAGATATCCATCATCCTAAACTGTTGGGAAAATCCCAAAATAGCAATCTCCTAAAACTTCAAGTCCAAATTTGGAGGGTTCTTCTCATTTTAATAAAAAAGTCAGTTAAAAAAACACACACACACACACACAACATTCACACACACCATTAATTTTCTCCTTCCTCCCTAGTCTTGAAACCCTAGCTATCTCCCAAACTATGATCCTCAAAGTGTTCTTTAGTTAATATGTTTGAGAGATGCTATATAGCATGTCCTCTGACTGGAAATTCATGTTAGAACATGAATCTGAGGAATCCTATAGCAGAGTGACTTATTTAACCTAAAGTTTCTGCACTTACGTGGTCATGGGAACTGCTATCAATTTTTTTGGAACACAGTTTGAGAATGGCTCTCTAGTTTAAAACTTAGCTCACTTAGCTTTCAAATCATACTAAACAAGCACATGCTTGCAATATTCCAGGTGATACCACAGATGTTTCTATGTACTTTAGTCCAGCAGTCACCAACCAGTGGTCTGTAGACCACTGTTGGTCGTGAAGTGCGAAAGGTTGGCGACCGCTGGTTTAAGGAAACCTTTGGAGCAGCGGTTGCCAACAGGTGGTCCACGGACCACTGCTGGTCCGTGAGATTCGAAATGTTGGCGACCACTGCTTTAGTCCATATAGCAGTTGCATGAGCAATGGAAGTTAGCATCTTGCTCACTGTTGGGTCACTAGGCTAGAAGGTGGTAGTGCTGAGTCTAACTCTAAGATTCATTCTTTCCACCACCTCACAAGCAATGAAGATTTCTGGGAAACAGGCATGGGGCAGTAGAGGCATTCTGCATTTGAACTAGTCAATCCCCTGTGCCAAGGGAAGGATAAGTAACTGACACATGAAGCAAATATTTAGGTTGTGGCCCTTAATTATATTCCCTGCCCTGGCTCATTTCTCCATTTTATTTCCCTACCATCATATCACATTGTGTCACCCCTCTTCTTCCTATGCGTGAGGGCCACCAAAGGAGGCTGCTGCAGGCCCAACTCAGCCTCAAGGGACACAGGTCAGCCACTGCCAGGCAGAAGAGAGCCAGCAAAGAGGTTATCAGGAGAGCCTGTAGTCAAGGAAGATGGCATCCTTTAATATTCCCTGTGGACCTCTAGCTGCTCACAGGATGTGTGGCAGGAACCTTATCTGTATTTCTGAAGCAAGTTTATACTACCTATCCTTTTAGGGGCAGCTATAATTACCTTGAAACATCTGGAAAGAAAACCAACTACATGGCTGAAAGGCTTCCTAACAAGTATATTAAATAGTTAACTATATCGAGTATGGCTTAATTCTAGGATTAGGGACACTACCGTTCCATGGATGTTGAAGTTCTTGTTCCTTGGTGCAAAGACATTCTGGAAGGTCTTCTGGTACTGGGGTGCGGCTATCCAAGGCGAGTGAGGCGCTGGAGTGGAGATCATCATGAAGAATGGTTCAAAGTTGGACTTGTAGTCCAGGAAGTCCAACGAGATATTAGCCTGACATAAACAAAGATTTGTCATTTCCTACCCTACCCAACAGTTGCAGACTTGATAGATACATGTTCTCTGGTAAACAGAAGGGACAGGGTCATATTAGTTTTTAACAAATCTCAGCACACAACCTGTGTCATAGTCAACTGACCAGCATGCTGTTGGAACAAATATTTGGCTTTTAGGCAATACTTATAATAAAAAATTGAAGAGCACACTATCCTAAGGGGCAGTTAGGTTTTGATGATTTTACATGACCAAAAAAGTATTATAGCCCGGCCAGCATGGCTCCGTGGTTGAATGTCAACCTATGAACCAGGAGGTCACAGTTAAGATTCCTGGGTCAGGGTATATGCCCAGGTTGTGGGCTCGATCCCCAGTGTGGGACATGCAGAGGCAGCCGATCAATGATTCTCTCTCATCATCATTGATGTTTCTATCTCTCCCTCTCCCTCTCCCTTGCTCTCTGAAATAAAAAAATATATATTTTTAAAATGTTATGCCTCTCATTGGAAAGAAATAGTAATTTGGCCCTTTTAGTATTAACTTACATTAATGCAGCTTACAGTATATACATCTGATGCCTTAGGGAATCTATATATATAAAAAGTCAGCGACCAGAAAGCCATAACGACCAGAAAGCCATAACAAACAGAAAGACCAGTCGCTATGACGCTCACTGTGGCCAGCGAACCGGCTTGATCAGGAGGTGGGGCCGGCGAGCCAACCTCCCACGGCCCCTCCCTCCAGCCGGCCCTGCCCCTGATCAGCCTCCCCCACCCTGATCAAGGGCAGGGAGGCCAGACAATCCCCCCATGAGCCAGCAACCGTAACACCGTAATGACCAGAACAACCGGTCTCTATGACGCCTATAGTGGCCAGCGAACCAGGTGACCAGGGTGTGGAGCTGGCCAGCCAACACCCCTGCAGCCCTTCCCCCTGGCCAGTCCTGCCCCCGATGGGCCCCCACCACGCCAATCAGCCCACAGCCCCTCTTCCCAGCCAGCTCTGCTCCCAATCAGCCCCCTCACTCTCATTAGGGTCAGGGCCAGCCTACCAACCACCCATGGCCCCTCCCCCAGGCCGCTGGCCCTTGATCAGCCCCCCCGCCCCATTTGGGGAAAGGGCCGGCCAGTCCACCACCCACAGCCTCTCCCCATGGCTGGCCCCACCCCCAATCGGCCCCCCACCCTAACTGGGGGCAGGGCCCACTGGCCAATCACCTGAGGCCCCTCCCCCCAGCCAGCCCGGCCCTGATCAGGCCCTGATTGGGGCCAGGCCAACCAGACCCCCCACCCGTGCATGAATTCGTGCACTGGGCCTCTAGTATAAAAATAAGAGTCAATCTAATTCACAACAGTGGGAAAGGTGGATTAAATTACCTTAATCTTACAAAAATATGTAGATATTGCAAGTTTTGCCAGCTAAACTAGCTAAGCTAAATGAGTAATATTAAACCCAAATAAATCACACCAGGGCTTTAATGTATATGGACTCACATTTTCCATTTGCTTATTTGGAGATACTTTATGAAAATGAAAGCATCCCACATCCATGTAATGTTTTTAATTGTTCTAGTTGATTTATATCTTCATTTAGTCCCAACACTAATCTCAAAAGGCACTGACTGCATCAATTTCCCATCACCACCCTGCCCACCAATTTACCCTTGCCTTGTAAGAAAGCTGTGGTTTCTCCAACATGCCAGGCACACTCCCGCTTGAGTGCCTGAACACTACTCATTCCTTCTGCCTGTGGCATTCTTTCTCGTGATCTTTATAGCTCACGCTCACCTACATCAGGATTGTACTTAAATGTTATCTAAGTAATCCCATAATCTGCCTCCTCTCTCTCATCATCTAACAAGACAATAAATGAATGTGTGTGCACATACACACATATGTATAAATAAAATATGCTACTAAAAAGTTACCTCCACAGAATCAAGGACTATGCTTCATTACTGCTGAAAACCCACTACAAGTAATGCTGAAATATTTGGTGACTGAATACCCTAAAAAGGGTTGTCATTAGACAAAAAAGAGAAGTCCCAAATTCACCCACTTTCAGTATTTCCTATATATAACTACACAATGCCTGAACAACTCCCATATCCCTATCATCCCACCCTCACGATGAAGCTGTCATCTTGTAGCTTGTAAGTAAAACTGGGGTCAAGAGTAGGAACCCTTACAAAGTAAAACCTCAAGTTAAAAAATAAAAATGGGAGAAAGATGTTTACAATGGGAGCGATAAAGATGGCGGCATAGGTAAACACCGGAGACTGCTGCCGCAAACAACCACTTCAAAAATACAACTAAAAGACGGAACGGACATCACCCAGAACCACAGGAAGGCTGGCTGAGGAGAGACTCTTCAACTAGAAGGAAAAATAACAGCACACCGAGGCTCAGAGGAGGCGCAGTGTGGAAAAAACTCAGGTGCGGAGGTGCGCGCGCAAAGCGGGCTGGTGGCTGAGAGCGCGGTTGTCGTTTTCGGTCAGGGGGGAGTCTCAGACTCTGAGCTCCAGATACGGGCGAATCGCTGGGGACTCGGACCCAAACGGGAGAAGCGGGAGTGTCTGGCATCAGTTGGAAGGCAGCTTTCCCTCCGAGGTTTGCAGCGGTTCCGGGGGTTCTGAGAAGCAGAGCCTCTGGGAACAGGACTGAGGGCACCATAACGGCTCCCTCCGCCCGCCCTGTTGAGCCCGCCCCGCCCAAGCCCTGCGCAGAGCCATTTGCCGGATCGCCGCAGGCAAAGGCTAGATTAGCGCCCCCCCAGAGGACAGAAGTTTTCCCACTGCAGCAGACACAGCTGATTCACACAGCCAGTCGGCCTGGTGGTCAAATCCCTCTAGTATTAACTACAACAATCAAGGCTCAACTAGAACAAGACTGCGCACAAAGACCACTAGGGGGTGCACCAAGAAAGCATAAAAAATGCGGAGACAAAAAAACATGACAGAAATGGAGGATATAGAGCTAAAAATCGCAATTTTGAGGGCTTGCAAAAATGTGCTAGAAGCTGTCAATAAACTTGAGGAGAGAGTCACGAAAACTAATGAGACCCTCGATGCTATGATAAAGAACCAACTAGAAATTAAGCATACACGGACTGAAATAAAGAATATTATACAGACACCCAATAGCAGACCAGAGGAGCGCAAGAATCAAGCCAAAGATTTGAAATGCGAAGAAGCAAAAAACACCCAACCGGAAAAGCAAAATGAAAAAAGAATCCGAAAATACGAAGATAGTGTAAGGAGCCTCTGGGACAGCTTCAAGCGTACAAACATCAGAATAATTGGGGTGCCAGAAGATGAGAGACAGCAAGATATTGAAAACCTATTTGAAGAAATAATGGCAGAAAACTTCCCCCACCTGGTGAAAGAAATGGACTTACAGGTCCAAGAAGCGCAGAGAACCCCAAACAAAAGGAATCCAAAGAGGACCACACCAAGACACATCATAATTAAAATGCCAAGAGCAAAAGACAAAGAGAGAATCTTAAAAGCAGCAAGAGAAAGAGACTCAATTACCTACAAGGGAATACCCATACGACTGTCAGCTGATTTCTCAACAGAAACTTGGCAGGCCAGAAGGGAATGGCAAGAAATATTCAAAGTGATGAATACCAAGAACCTACAACCAAGATTACTTTATCCAGCAAAGCTATCATTCAGAATTGAAGGTCAGATAAAGAGCTTCACAGATAAGGAAAAGCTAAAGGAGTTCATCACCACTAAACCAGTATTATACGAAATGCTGAAAGGTATCCTTTAAGAAGAGGAAGAAGAAAAAGGTAAAGATACAAATTGTGAACAACAAACATGCATCTATCAACAAGTGAATCTAAGAATCAAGTGAATAAATAATCTGATGTACAGAATGAACTGGTGATTATAATGAATCAGGGACATAGAAAGGGAATGGACTGACTATTCTTGGCGGGGAAAGGGGAATGGGAGATGCGGGAAGAAACTGGACAAAAATCGTGCACCAAAATAAATAAATAAATAAATAAATAAATAAAAAATGGGAGGTGGGGGGGAATCTGTTGCCGGAATTTCAAGCACATTAGACCTGAGCCTGGCTATACAAAGAATATACCCTTAGGAGTTTTTAATCAGCTGGAACTATTCTTTGGCAGTTAGATCGAGTTATTATTCATTCACATTACCCAACATGAACAAATATAACTAAAGGTTTTCTAGGCAAAGTCTTTAATCAAATGTTAGCCAAATCTGCCCGGACAGCGCTTCAGTGACTCACCAAAACATCTGTCAGGTAGTCCACACTGTAGTTCTCACCATGCTTCCGTGCCTTGCCGTTGATGGAGAGGGTGTAATTATAGTACTTAGAATTCTTCTCCTATTAAAGCAAGGAAAGTAAAATTTATTATGACGTCAGCACACACAATGAAAGCTGAAACCATGCTAGGCTAATCTATACTATTTAAATGGTGATAAGACATTTTAAAAAGGTAATTATACAAGTCGTATTGAATTAGATTTTTTGACTAGGTTTTTAATTAACTACTAGCATAGTTTCAATAATATGTCTTACTTTTTATTTATTTTTTGTTAAACCTCACCCAAGGATATTTTTTCCATTGATTTTTTTAGAGAGTGGAAGGGAGGGAAAGAAGGGGTGGCGGGGAGAGAAACATCAGTGTGAGAGAGACACAATGACTGGTTGCCTCCCACACACATTCCAACTGGAGCCAGGTACATGCCCTTTACTGGGAACTGAACCTGCAATCCTTCAGTGCATGGGCCGATGCTCTAATCACTGAGCAACACGGGCCAGGCCTGTCCTACTTTAAAAAACAAAACAAAAACAAGAGTGGATCAGGTAGAATAGCAAAATATGTTCCTAAACCCCCACAAAGGAATTACTTGCAAATCAAAAGACTTTCCTGCAGGGAGATGAAACAGCCAATCATAAAAGCAAACCAAGTTATGTCAATATGAGAGCTAAATCAGAGTACACACATTTGACATCTGTGGGCTGTGTGTAATTGGCACTGACTTCGGTAATCACTCACCAAGGCATACCAGTAGCTCCATCCCGGAGGAACGTACTCTAACCCACCAGCAGCTGGGGCTCCATACTGAAAAGCAGACAAGCAGGGCATTAGAAGTCCTTAGACATGATGAGACACAAAGAAACAGGACACGTGTAGAATCTTTTTAGATCAGTCCCTGAAACACGATAGGTACTCACTTTTCCCAAACACACAAACCAGCAAAAAATAAAGGACACCATATTCCTAGAAACTTCAGAAGCACGAGCTGGCAAACCACAGGCCAAATCTAGACTGCTATCTGTTTTGTATGGCCAGCAAGCTAAGAATTTTTTTCCAAACATTAAAAAATATAAAGACCAATCAAAAGAAGAATATGTTGTAACATGTGACAGCTACATGAAATTGAAATTTCAGTGGTGATAAAGTTCATTGGAACACAACCACACTCGTCAGTTTACGTAGTAAAGTCTATAGCTGCTTTCATGCTATGATGACAGAGTTGAATACTTACAACAGAGACATATGGCTTGCAAAGCCTAAATTATTTACTTCTGGCCCTTTACAGAAGACGACCACATGGCTTAGGCCACAGGGCTCATTTGCTGAATAATCCAACTGACCCTGTGACTAGCAACAGTGAAAATGACCCAACTATGAGCTACCAGCCAGTAAGTTCCATTGTCTTGATGATGAAATCTACTTTTGGAGCTCAGCAAGTGAAGAGACCTAATGAGATGAGCAAGTGAAGAGACCACAGAATTATCCCATTCTACCTCAGCAAGGTTTAATACTGCCCATTTAAGGCAGAATTTAGCCCCTGAGAACGAAATCTTTGTATTTTATTTATATTTATATTTATATTTATATAAATATATATATAAGTTTTTAAAATACTAGTATATATTTTTATTGATTTCAGAGAGGAGGGAGAGAGAGATAGAAACATCAATGATGAGAGAGAATCATTGATCGGCTGACTCCTGCATGCCCCCTACTGGGGATTAAGCCCGCAACTTGGGTATGTGCCCTTAACTGGAATTGAAACTGGAACCCTTCAGTCTGTAGGCTGACGCTGTATCCACTGAGCCAAACCAGCTAGGGCTAAATCTTTGTATTTTAAAGAATTTCTCCTAATTTTGTATATACTAGATGCTCTTTAACATGCAAAATAGCATAAGTTCTCTTTATGACCCATAGTCTTAACACAATGACCTAGTATCTGTACTTATTTCTCATTATTCTTTTCAAATTGAGTCATCTTCTTTCAAACCCACAAGATTGCAAATTCCCCTAATTACTGTGGGGAGTAGGAAAAGTGAAAAAAATTTCAGATCAGATATTAAGATCTCTAGCAACCACAGATAACATGTATAAGAAAATGTACATCTTCTCTCTGTCCTGCACTCCCAGTTTTACTATAGGAGATAACCCCAAATACCCTCAAACACACTCTTTCCTTTAAACCTGAATTCTGACTAAAAGCTAAGGCCAGTGAGGCCATGAAATCTGGCCTTGGCAGGTCACAATGCGGTCTCTCTCCATCGAGGCCCAAATGGCTGCACACTGACCACTCAGTCACCTGCTTTAATGGCCTGACTGTCCCAGGCTCTGGGTGCTTTCTCTTATCACGGATCTGTCCGCATTCTGTTCCCACTTTTCAGGTTACAAAATGGGTTAAGCATAAGTTGTAATTCAGGAAAGATACTAAAGAAATATTCTTCATTCTGATTCTAATACAGAGGAAATGGAAACAAAGATCACATGGCAGCCACATGACAAGCAGAGTTCTTGAGTAAAAAGGGGATGTACACAGCAGCAGTCCTAGGATAATTATTATTATTTTAATCCTCACCATAGAATTATTTATTTATTTATTTTTTAATCTCCACCCGAGGACATGTTTAGAGTGAGGGAGAGGGAAAGGGAAAAGGAGAGGGAGAGAGATAAACATCGATTGGTTGCCTTCCCTATGTGGCCAGACCAGAGATGAACATGCAATCCAGGTATGTGTTCTGACCGGGAATGGAACCGGCAACCTTTCACTGAAGAGGAAAAGGCTCAACCAACTGAGCCACTCCAGTTGGCTAGGATATGCTTTTATTGATTTTTTTTCTTAATGGAACGCTTCACGAATTTGCATGTCATCGTTGTGCAGAGGCCATGCTAACCTTTTCTGTATTGTTCCAATTTTAGTATATGTGTTGCTGAAGTGAGCACTGACTTTTTTTTTAGAGAGAGAAAAGGAGGGAATGGGAGGAAAGAGGGGGAGGGATGGAGGGAAAGAAACAAATAAACATCAATCAACTGCCTCCTGTACAGGCCTGACCAGGATCAAACCTGCAACCTAAGTATGTGCCCTGACCAAGAATCAAACTCGCAACCTTTCTGGTGTACAGGATGATGCTCCAACCAACTGAGCACCCTGCCGGGCAGTCCGAGGATAATTTTTCAATAAGTGCTCCTGAGACTATGTAGAAGAATAAATACAGTACCCAAATGATGTAAATATGTTTATATAAGTTCTTATTTATGAGCAGATTAGGAGAAAACATTTGCCAAAAATCCTTTAACATGATTTGAATGGATACTTATTAAAAAACAAGTATCATGAATTCTATTAATTCACATTTAAAAAGCTGTTATAAAAAAAGGGGGGAGGAATAATTAGACCAACATACCTCATTTAAGTATTTTCCTGCAAAAAAGGTCTGATAACCACACATTGATCTGAGAATTGCTGGGAAAGTATTTGGTTCTTGGATCTTCTGCCAAGACTTACTACTGCAGTTTCCCTCTAAAGTGTTGTTAACAACGTGATGATTATGTGGGTACTTCCCTGTCAGGATACTGGCACGGCTTGGGCAGCAAAGAGCACTTGGCACATACTACAAAGGAAACAGAAGCAACAAGGACAGTTACACAAGAACGATGAATTTCCCATAATTTCTAAAAAGAATAAAAGAAAGTTGCTCAGTATTTTAACTTCAAATTTCTAGTTTGCCCTGATACAAAAATATTCTTTGCATATAACACATTTCCAAGCTGCCATATGTAACGTAATAGAGACAGTAAAGCAGATAAAACAAACCAAGGAACAGATTTCTTTTTTAGCTGGTTTCTTTCTGCAGAATAAAATAATGCTATTCTAACCTCACCTCAAATAAATATTTACATACAAGGAGCACAGTGTGGTGGGAGCTAGGTCTTAACCAAATAAAAACTACTACTTGAATTTAATGTGGCTGAGAAGTAGAGGGTCATGTTCAGGCTGATCTGTAGCTTTATGTACTTCCTGTATCATTTTATATATGACAGATTTTTTTTTCTACTTATGTTTCTATTAGCTACTGTCATCAATAGACTTATCCCATTCTACCCAATAATATCTGTATAACTCTTAATGCACATTTAACAGAAGGGTAATACTAGCTTATACTTCCACCAGCAGAGAAGGAAGGCTCATTTGAGCACACCTTTGCCAAAATTACATAGTATCCTTTTTAAATACTTAGTATTTATTTGGCCTTTTATTGGATTTGGCATTTTTAAATACTGATGAACATTCTCCACATGCACACTGACCAACTGTGTTTATGGGAATGGTCTGTTCATGTGCTTTACACATTTTTTCCTCCTGAGCTACTGGCCTCTTGTTACATAAAATTGGAATTAAGGAAGGATTCAGTCATGCTACAAATACTTCCCGTTTTTTACTTTTGCCTTTTAATTTTGTTAGATGTTTGACTTTTGTAATTTTTACATTGGCAACTCTTTTAATTCTTTCCCTTTTTTGTTTCCTAACCTAATTTTTGGGAATACCACACTGTTCATTGTATCTTCATATTACATTTTAGTACCCAGTACAGCAATTTCTTCCTTTAAAAAAATTACCCTAATTGTTCTAACTTACTTATTATTCCAGATAACTTTGGATTCACTGAATTCAGCATAAAAAAAAAATCTTACTGGAATTCTGATTAGAATACTTTATAATCTTGTATTTCCCCATGGAAAGTAATGTGCATGTCTTCATATTAAGTAGTTTTTATTACATCACTTACAAAGTTCTGTAACTTTATTTATATAGGTCCTAAAGAACCATTACTAGCCACCACCAGCTTATTTCCAGAGTCTGAATTTTCCTGCTATGTGAATGTGATCTTTTCTCCCTCCCATATTTCTCTAACTGGTTATAAGGAAGTTTTTTTTTGTTTTGTTTTTTTTCATTTCTACCTTACTAAGTTCTATTAAAAGTTTTCCAACAACTCTCTTGTTTTCTAGGTAGACAATCCAAACAAATGGAAATATTAATTTTGTCTTTTCTCAATAGTTTTACCTCTTAATTCTGTAAGACTTATGCCAACGACTAGACAGTTCAGAACAGTATTAAGCAAGAGGCATTAGCCCTTTGTCTCTTTAACAACAGTGACCAGAGTAGTTCACCTTAACTATAGGTGTGCCATTTGTCTGAAGTATTCATCATAAGGATGTGTTCTTCCAACAGTTTAATAAATTACCAGGAAAAGATGCTAACATTTCAGAGAATTTTCAAGCATCTATTGGAATGCACATATAACTATCCTTCTTTTACTACCAATTCCATGTTGGTGGACAATATAACAACCACCATTGTGTAGTACAGCCAGCCCTCTGTATGTTGTGGGTTCCAAATCCACAGATTCAACCAACCTCAGATTGAAAATGTTCAGGGGAAAAAAGTTACGTTGTTGCCGATGTGAACAGTATAACTAGGTCTATGATGTGGTTGCATTGTGCTGAACTTGTACAGACTTTTTATTGTCACTATTCCCGAAACAATACTGTGTAACAACTGTTTACATAGTATTTTCATTGCATTAGGCATTATCAGTAACCTAGAGATAATTTAAAGTCGACAGGAGTATGTGCCTAGGTTACATGCAAATACTGTGCTATTACATGTAAGGGACTTGAGCACACACAGATTTGGTATCTGTCGGGGTGGGGGTGGTCCTGGAACCAATCCCTCACAGATACCAAGGGATGACTGAAATCATTATAAGTCAGGCAGGGATACAAGTGGTTGCTTTACATGTATCAATTCACTTAAACCCTGAGGAAAGTTTTAGTACTCCCATTTATAAATATGGAAAACAAGGGCCAGAAAGCTTAATAACTTGCCTAAGGTCACATAGCTGGAAAAGAGGCAGAGAGCATGTGAAACCAGGCGGACTGGCTCCAGAGTCGGCGCCCTAAAGCACAACACAAGGCTGCTGTTCAATGGATTTCCTGACGTAATAGGTTACCACTTACTTGTGTATGTGCATGGTCCTCAAGTTTGCTAGCATTTGAGTCTTTGTATCTATGTTGATATATACATATATTTGTTTTATATATTCACAAATACATACAACTGTTGTTGGTTTTGTTGCTACTGTCTTTGTCAGGTTTGGCTTCCATGGTTAACTGGGTTTTGTAAAGTGGTCTGCAAGTTTTTAGCATGGAACAGTTTACATAGCATTAATGTTATTTGATGCTTACAATCCACATTCAAACCTCAAACAGTCAGGTTTGAAGTAAAATTCTCTAGTTCTGAGTTGTAGAAAAGACTGGCTTAGAAAGTGCCTGCAGTTAATCTCCAATTGGTAAGAAGTAATATTTCAATTAACAGAATTTATCACATTAAATAAGATCCCTCCTTCAGATCAGGCTTTTTAACTAGGGAAGAAAAAACAAAACAGACTACCCAAAAGCGAGTGTTTCTTCTTAGAACATAAACACAATTAAAGTTTAACAAAATTAAATTGGCTTTAAAACTTACAGCGCTGGAGAAAGTCATCCCCATCTCTCCGATGAGAGCCTTGGTTTTCTTTAGTGGTGTCTGAAAAGCAAATAATTATCTGTTAAACTATTTCTTTCAATCAACTACAATACACAGACCAAAATTCATGGGTTTTATATCTTATCTCAACCTCTTATTCCCAACCTATCAGCTCCATCTGACACTAAGAAACAGCCAAGAGAGTGATTCTGGAGATGAAGCAAACAGGTTTGGTTAGTCAGTTCTTTCCTATGCAAAAGTTCAGGGGTTCATAATGCTTGAAGGAGGGGAAAGTTCACAGCTGATGGTATTTTTCTAGCAGTGCCGATTTCACTGTAATGAAATTTTGTGCCCTTATCTCATTTGTCACCAGCCTCCTTAAGAGATAGGGCAGAACTATCTCCATTAATTCATCTTTAGAAGCAGGATGTGGGAAATCATATAAAAGGAGCCTTCCACCTTTTAAAACAGTTATAACACTTAGGTTCTGAAAGCCAGCAAGACAGGCTTAGAGATTAAGTAAAGTATCATTCAGTGGTGGAGCCCAGATGCACACTTCTTGACTACAAACTCACAGCCCTCTGCTCTACACTAGACATATCACCACCTCCGGTAAGAACTTGAACCAAGTGGCAAACAGTTATACACAGAACCCTCTCAGGCAAAAGACTAATCAGAAATTTCTTTGTTTATATCCTTGCTTTTTATCATTTGTTCAAAATCTAAGATCCTGACAAGTATAGAGAATAATTAATATCAAATCCTATAGTGAGGATAAAAGTCTAAAGATGGTCATTTAAATACAAATAAAAAGGACCATAAATATGAATAATCTTTATTCAGATGCCACATAGCAAGAAAGAACCATTGAAGAGACTCATTTTAGTTGTATTATGAGAGACAATTCATGATGATTCTCAAGTACCTTTGAAATCTAGGACCATATTAAATGCAGCTCTAAGTGTATTTTGTTGTATAATAGTTTCTTAAAGACAATCCAAATATATAACTGTGTTAACAAAAGCCTCATTTTCAATACTGTATAAATTACTTTCCCCCATTGTTTTACATAGATAATAGAAAAATTAAGGAACCCAAAAGCTCAAAAGGATGAGAATTCTAACATATTCAAGAACTAACTTTGAGCCTGGTCAGTGTGGCTCAGCAGTTGAGCACTGACCCAGGAACCAAGAGATCACTGGTTTGATTCCCGGTCAGGGCACATCCCCAGGTTGCGGGCTCAATCCCCAGTGTGGGGCATGTAGGAGTTAGCTGATTGATGATGTTCCTGTCTCATCAATGTTTCTAGCCCTCTATCCTTCCTTCTTCCTTCCTCTCTATTTAAACAAACAAACAAACAAAAACAAAAAACCCCAAAAAACAACTTTGATCACTTCGTTCCTTCCTCTCTATTTAAACAAACAAACAAACAAAAAAAACCCCCAAAAAACAACTTTGATCACTTCATAAGTAACTGCATAGAAGTGGTTCTCAACCTTCTGGCCCTTTAAATACAGTTCCTCTTGTGACCCAACCATAAAATTATTTTCGTTGCTACTTCATAACTGTAATGTTGCTACTGTTATGAATCGTAATGTAAATATCTGATATGCAGGATGATCTTAGGCGACCCCTGTGAAAGGGTCGTTCGACTGCAAAGGGGTTGCGACCCACAGGTTGAGAACCGCAGGCATAATGGGTCCCCAGGAAATGCTAGAGACATATATAAGATCTTTGGTAACCTTCAGAAGCAATGTCACCAGTCATAATCTCCCATAAAGCATCCCTGGGTGCTACACTCAGGTACAGAACATTGGGCTGCATAAAACGTTAGTCAGTGGTCGGCAAACTGCAGCTCGAGAGCCACATACGGCTCTTTGGCCCCTTGAGTGTGGCTCTTCCTACGCCTTAGGAGTATTAAGTTAATAACAATGTACCTACCTATATAGTTTAAGTTTAAAAAATCTGGCTCTCAAAAGAAATTTCAATCGTTGTACTGTTGATATTTGGCTCTGTTGACTAAAGAGTTTGCTGACCACTGCGTTAGATGGATGAAGAATCTGAGTTACAGTGAGGATATAGGGAGGGGAAATGAGTGAAGGGTAAGTGAAGAAAAGGTCCATGTGAGTTGATTATATCTGACTTAGTTATCAAATTGTCTGATAAATACGCAAAGTTACTGAGGAATATCTGATTTACAGTAAGACTATACTGTGTGATTATATAACATGTATTAAACACTTAATTTGTGCCAGGCACTGGTCTTGGCAATAGAAGTGGATAAAGATAGAAGGTCCCTACCCTGACGATCCTTGCACTCTTGGGGACTTAAACAACTCACAGGTAAACAAGCAATCATTCTGGGTGGTGAAAAATGCTATGAACAGAATAAACCAGGATAATGTGCTTACAGCTGGTGGCAGGAAAAGTGGAAAACACTTTAGGTGGTAGGTCAGGGACGGCCTCTTTGAGGAGGTAACCAGTGCTGAGAGTCACATGATGATGAGTCAGCCGCACAAACGTCCAGGATAAGACGCTTCCAGGCTGAGTGAATAGCCAGTACAAAGGCTGCCAGAGAAGGACAGAGGCACGTGTGAGGGACAAAAAACAGTGCACGTGTGGCAGAAGCAGTGCAGTCAGTAAAGGGGGGAGTGGGATAAGACAGGGTCAGAGAGTTAGGCAGAAGCCAAAGAACTGATGGAGGGCTGCACAAGGATCTAGAGTTTAATGTAGGAGATTTATATTAATAACTATAGTCTTTAGACCAGTGATGACGAACCTTTTGAGCTCAGCGTGTCAGCATTTTGAAAAACCCTAACTTAACTCTGGTGCCGTGTCACATATAGAAATTTTTTGATATTTGCAACCATAGTAAAACAAAGACTTATATTTTTGATATTTATTTTATATATTTAAATGCCATTTAACAAAGAAAAATCAACCAAAAAAATGAGTTCACGTGTCACCTCTGACACGCGTGTCATAGGTTCGCCATCACTGCTTTAGACTATTCATAGTAGTACAAATGATAAGCATAAAATCTGTGCTTAATCAAACAAGTCCAGGCAAGAAACCACACTGTACTGAAAATGTGTATGTGTGTCTGAATGTTAACATGGATCCTTAAGATCTAAGCAAAGATAGTGACAGTGAGGTTAAGGCCATACCACATTCTTTATGAAGCAGCCAATCTTATACTCGCATATGGGTAAATGTGTCACTTTACTACATCCAAAGCAAAATCCCTTCCATAAAAATCCCAAGGAGTCCTATACTTTCCTAGCTCCCATGTACACCTGTTCCGAAATAAAGTTTGGTAATTCTATAGCTAACTTTCCCTTTTTCAATAGAAAACCACCCTGCTTTAAGCAAAGCAAAGACATCATGTACGTATTTATTCTTCCCCTACATTTCATTACAGCTCCTTCCCTCACTTCCTTGAAATTTTAACCGAATGTCACTTTTTCTAGAGTGAATGATTTTTTTAAAAAGCATCCTGTGCTTCTGTGAAAACAGTATGTCCATCACACCATAATTACATTTAAATAAAATCAAGAAATTAAACCCTGGCCAGTGTAGCTCAGTTAGTTGGGAGTGTCAACCTGTACACTGACAGGTGGTGGGTTCAATTCCCAGTCAGGGCACATACACAGGTTGGGTATTTAATCCCCAGTCAAGGTGTGTACTGGAAGGCAACCAATTGATGTTCCTCTCTCCCACTGATGTTTCTCTCTCTCTTTCTTCCCCTCGCTCTAAAATCAATAAGTATGTCCTCAGGTGAGGATTAAAAACAAAACATTCAAGAAATCTACAGGAATAGTTGCACGGGTCAAAAAATCTAAAAACGGAATCCCAGATACCTGCAACAAATACAATGAAATGTTAAAGAGGACACTACCACCTAAAAGACTATTTCAAAGATGACAGGTTTCACATTAAACTACAATCATACAAGTGTTACAATCCTTTCATCTGAATTAGTCTGGGGGATTGACCACTGTTTATTTTGCCAACTATGGTGGCAATTCATAATCCTTTTTTTGGGGGGGGTGGACAAAAAATGAAGATAATATACACAAATTATTTATTACATGTAAATTAAGGAGTTCCATGACCCCACTGGTGCTCCTGAATGTCATCTGAAGAATCTCTGACCTGTGGCATAAGTAACCATGCTAATGTGGGTATGTGGAATGACATCTGTAAGACAGTATTATCACAGTATTTTCGAACAGGAGAAAAAGCATGGGGCTCTGTCCCTCACTAGCTATATGAAACTTGGCCATGTTATAGCCCCCTCTAAATTGCAGTTTCCTCTTAGTTAAGATAAGGACAATACCCACAGCAGAGGACTCCTGTAATGACTGAAGCACAAATATAAAACACCTCACTCTCTGGCTCCAAGTAGAATCTCAAATGCTATATTGTCTTAGCTCTTCCCCTTCAAGTCCTGTTTGACAACTATGTAGTCATAAAATATTCTGTAAAAGCCTACAAGAGAAGCAAGAATTCTCCAGAGTTGGAGCATTGAATTCAACTTGTTCCCTCCACACAATTTTGGCTCTTCTCTCCAGTACAAACACCTATAAAAAAGAAACTGCTGTGGTTTAAAGAAGCAAATGTGATTAACATGCTAAGGCAGCGGTTCTCAACCTGTGGGTCTCGACCCCTTTGGGGGGGTCGAACGACCCTTTCACAGGGGTCGCCTAAGACCATCAGAAAACACATATATAATTACATATTGTTTTTGTGATTAATCACTATGCTTTAATTATGTTCAATTTGTAACAATGAAATTGGGGGTCACCACAACATGAGGAACTGTATTAAAGGGTCTCGGCATTAGGAAGGTTGAGAACCACTGTGCTAAGGGGAAGAGACCACATCTGTGGCCTACAAAAATGGAAGGAAATGGATTCTGAACACCACACCTTGTATTTAAGTGATGAAGTTTGTTTTCAACAGAGATGTGAAAGCTGTACCTTCTTTTTAAACACCCATTTTTCTTTCTTTTTAAAAAAATATATTTATTGTTTCAGAGAGGAAGGTAGAGGGAGAGAGAGAGAGAAACATCAATGATGAGAGAGAATCTTCGATTGGCTCCCTCCTGCACGACCCCCCACTGGGGATCGCGCCCACAACCTGGCATGTGCCCTTCGGCGGAATCGAACCTGGGACCCTTCAGTCCGCAGGCCGACGCTCTATCCACTGAGCCAAACCTGCTAGGGCGAAAGCTTTACCTTTCAATTAAGCTTCAGTCACTAAACTATTATTAATTTTTGATAGAGGTGGCTTGCTTTTCCTGGATAAAATACTTTTCAAGGACGTGAGATATTTAAAAGAAAATAAATGTAGCTGTTAGAATGGTGGGGGAAAAACCCAAAATAAAACCCAGGAGGGCAATTAAGTCAAGACTCTTCAATGTCAATGTGACTGAATAGAAATTAAAAGGCAATGAGGCATATGTGGCAGGAGTGTGGAGTCAAAATGCAAGCATCTTAAACGTCAGCTAGAAAAGAATCCCATACTCTTGCACACAGCCCCGAGTGAATAAACATTTTAATTCACAGCCCAGAAATATATACACATATGGATATATGCTTAACCTTTACCGCGTGTACCACACAGACATTTTCTATTCCCAGTGTCTGTTCTGTAGGGAAGTGAAAATGCTGGTAGTTCTAAACTGATTTCACAACTCACTTATGGACAGGATGAAAGACACTGAACTAGGGTGTTACTACACAGTCACAGTTCGGAACCTCTTGCCTGAAGTGTTTTCATAATCTCAGCATTTTGCTCAAAGCAAAAAGAGAACTGAAAGAAAGGAAGCAAAAAAAGCACTTGCTCTTAAAAAGAGGAATACCATACCCAGAATCAGAGCACTAGTCAGTCTGACTCGATTGCCTCCACTATTTATGTGCCTGGGGCAAGCCACTTTCTGTGCTGTGGTGAGTTACGTGAGTACGGGGTTGGGTGCCTATTCCTGAGGGTCATAAAGGTCAAGACTCTTAAGACACAGAAGCAACGTCAACTCTGGGAAAGAATGAAGTCTCATGACAACACCCAGATGGTACAAAATGGCACACTGGCAGGACCTAATGTATCGGCCAGGTGTTCAATTAGGCTAATTGGATTTTCTTGATTCTTGTGTGGCAAAGCACACCCTGAAGAAATAGTTCGAAAGCTACCTACCAGATTAGTTCATTTCAGCACTTATTTTATAAATATCAGGCACAGACATTGTGCCCGGGAACAAAGGCGGAGGTGGCCTAGGTCCCCACACAGGGGGGCTGTCCTTGTCTCCTAACCCAGAAGATGCTCAAGGCTGGCATCTCCTTAGCCAACACCTGCTCCTCGTTGGCTCTGCCCATCCCTGACCGGCGTCCACCTGTGTGTCCCGAGATCGCGAAGGAACGCCAGCTCCGCAGCCGTCAGGTCCGGACTGGAAGCTCCTTGGAGCGCGCGTGTGTGTGCGTGTGTGTGTCACCCTCCAAGAGACGCTGGAGCAAGAAGAGGAAATAGAGTCCTGCGGCCCCTCAGACCTACGTCGAGAGCCCGGCGTGGCCAAAGCAAACCTACCCGGGGTCCAGTCGGCCGGTTCCGGGAGCCGGGGTGGGGACGGGAAAGAGGGCAAGAAACCAGGGAGTCCGCCGCGAGAGGGAGAGGGGCGGGGCAGAAACAGGAGTTACCATGCCGCCGAGCACTTCGTCCTGGTCGTCGGTGAGCAGCAGCACCACGTTGGGCCTCCGAGAGCCCGCCGCCGCCCGGGAGCCCCCCAGGCAGCAGCCCG
>NW_005364914.1:3244458-3245956 GCF_000412655.1 Myotis brandtii | reverse complement strand
GGGGCGGGGCCGCGGGAGGGAACCCGGAAGTGGCCGAGACTGGGGAGAACCGCAGAGAGCGGGACCGCGCTGGCCTCGGCTTGGGCTCCATTCGGGTTTCGGTAGGACCCGTTTCTGAGCACTTGGTGCAAAAACTGTAAAACGGAGCGAGGATAAGATGAAAAGGAGGAGGAGAGAGAAAGGAGGACTGTCCCTGGTAAGATCAGCTGGTGGGCAGAGTCTGGGTTTTACCATGTTTAATCCCCAAGACAGAAAACACTAATTGAGGACGCTTATATTTAATCGGTTTGATTTTCTTTGCAACTCAGCTCTTCGATTTGGAGCTGGATTCCAAGTCAGCTCTCTCTCTCTCTTTTTTTTTTAATTCTCAACCCGAGGATATTTTTCCAGTGATTTTAGAGAGTGTGGAAGAGATTGGGAAAGACAGAAAGAAAAAAAAGATGTGAGAGAAACACATAGATTGGTTGCCACCTGCACGTGGGGGAGAGCCTGCAACGGAAGTGCATGCCCTTGACCAGAATGGACTCTGAGACCCTTCCTTCCCTAGGCCAAGGCTCTATCCCCTGAGCCAAAGCGGCTAGGGATCCAAGTCAGCTCTCTTAATTCCAAGCCTGGTTATATGTTACTCCTCCGCTGTTAATAGTGGTTTCAAACCAACCAACAATTTAGTGTATCCTGGCAGTCTAATGTTCCTTGATGAGTTTTCAAATATTTACCCTAATATTACTTGGTGAATTTTCTGTTAAATTTTCACCCGTGGATATGTTGATTGATTGTAGAGAGAGGGTGGGAGAGAGAGAGAAACATTCATGTGAGAGAAACATAAATCCATTGCCTCTTGTTAGTGCCCAGGTCCTACAACCTAGGCATGTGCCCTGACCAGGAATGAAGCCAGGACCTCTCCCCGACCTTACGCGGGATGATGCTCCAATCAACGGAGCCACACTGGCCAGGGCATCTTGATGAATGTTTGAAAGCCCTCTTAGAAGATGTTGGAGGATGTGTACATTGAATAAAAACAAAACCTGTGAAACATGACCATCCAACCACATTAAGTAATCTGTAGAAAGTTCCATAAAACCAGAGCTCCAAAAATGTCTGTGGTGGCTCTAGACCTGCTCTACCATGCCCCTCTGCTGAAATATAGGAAATAACAGAAACTTTCCTGGCAAGGTGAGTGGCCAAGCCTTATTCCCAACTCAGAACAATAGGCTGTACCTCCTGGCTCCTAACAAAGTGCATACAAGTATTCTCTAAGCTGGATCATCCAACACAAAAAGTCTTTTAAACCTTGTGAAAGCACTGTACCATAAGGTAAAAATAATTGTGAACATACTTCAAAATGTCATATATACAACTACAGGTGTTAGGCAAAAGAAGTATTGTGCCAGTTTTCTGTTAGGTCAGCGCACCAGACAGATGGTGACACAGATACTGGCCCCTTCCTGGAACCTGTGACAGACCTGCCCGCGGCGGAAACTCCCACAGCTCATGCCCC
>NW_005364914.1:3230784-3244448 GCF_000412655.1 Myotis brandtii | reverse complement strand
CCCCTCACAGAGCAGCTGTATAAAAAAAGTGCCTCCGCTCCCTATTGGAGCGACTTCACTGGCCCAGCCTTTGGAACCCGTGGATCTCGCCCAGGGACGCAGATTAAAGCTTCTCCTTTCCTCCTTTCTGACTTGCTTGGCTCTCTGACTTTGCCTCCTGCGCCGTGAACCTTACATTTTCTACTGGTGGCACCTTCTAAATCGGCATCAAAAAGAGGATCCCATGTAGAACAAAGTTGAGTTGAGGGCACGGAGATTAAGTTTAGGGTGGCTGAGGCAGCTGGAAGTGGGCGGCAAAGTTAGAAAGAGGAGGAAGCTTTGTAGATGAAAAGCTCCATAAATCTGCACAGATATCCTTTTGAGACTTCGTTGAACACTAAGGTGTGTTTTATTGGATAAAGGCACCAGAAGGTAAGACCATGAATAACTAAGGAGATGTAATAATTCTTAAAGGAGGTGGAGATGTTTGAGAACCAGCCAGAAGGGAAAGTCTTCCTTAATCACAAGAGACATTCAGTTGAGAACCCAGAAAGGTTATACTAGCTAAACTATCACAAATGAAAAGTACTGTACACCTATGATAACAAAAGTTAAATACAAGTCTCAAAAATATCAAGCTGACCTGCAAGAAACATAACTTGCCTGTCAAAACAAGGTCTCCACTCTTTAAGGGAAGACGAGAAAATCTAAATACTCAACAACATAAAATTGACAATAGAAGTTCCTGCATCCAATAGAAAAATACGCAGGCCGCCACACAGGACAATGCGACCAGTAACCAGGAGAAAAATCAGTAGTAAATGACAGAGATGAGGGAATTAAATCAAGGTGATAAAACACCTACTATAACTATGTGTCATAATATAGTTTAAACCAGCGGTCACCAACCCGTGGTCCGTGAGGTCCAAAAGGTTGGCGACCGTTGGCTTAAGCAGATCTAGACTGCCTGGGCATCCTGCAGAACATCCTATCCATCCATCACATTGGTGACATCATGCTGATTGGGCAGGATGAACAAGAGGCATGCTGGAATCTTATGACACATGTGCTCCAGAGCGTGGGAGATAGACCTTACGAAAATTCAGGAACTTGGCACTTCGGTAAAGGATTTTAGGGGCCCAGGGATGTGCCAGGACATGGCCTCCAGAGTAAAAACAAACTGGTACATGTTGCATCTCTTATTACAGAGAAGAAGCAGTGTTTGGTAGACTTCTTTTGTCTTTTGTATGCAACCCATCCTACCTAGGAATTCTGCCCCAGCCCATAATAGACTAGTTCCCCCTTTTCTGCAGTTTTACTTTCTGCCGTTTCTGTTACCCACTGTCAACCATGGTCAGGAAATATTAAATGGAGAATTCCAGAAATAGACACTTCGTAAGTTTTAAATTGTGCGCCATTCTGAGTAGCTTGATGAAATCTTGCACCAGTTCCTCTCTCCCCCACACGGGTGGGCATCCCTTTGTCCAGCATACCCACCAGTTAGTCACTTAGTAGCCGTCTAGGTCCATGGTCGGCAAACTGCTGCTCACGAGCCACATGCGGCTCTTTGGCCCCTTGAGTGTGGCTCTTCCTAAGCCTTAGGAGCACCCTAATTAAGTTAATAACAATGTACCTACCTATATAGCTTAAGTTTAAAAAATTTGGCTCTCAAAAGAAATTTCAATCGTTGTACTGTTGATATTTGGCTCTGTTGACTAATGAGTTTGCCGACCACTGATATAAGAAAATAGAGAAGACTGTAAGTCTTCTGCAGTAGACCTACTAATTAATTTGGTTAAAATCATGAAAGTTTGGAGGGGATTAATGTATTCAACAAGAACATAATCTTATAAATATTTATGAGAATTCTACAATATAATATTTATTAACTATTTGAAATATACTAATAATTCTCCTTCATGATACTGCATATATTCCTAGAATTACTTATTTGATATTTACATTTAATTATATATTTTTTTAAAATGCAAGTGCCTGCTGAGTGTAAATATTTAAAATTCCAGCAATACTAATATATAAAATAACACCCAAGGTCCTCTATAAATGGGACACTAATATTATACTAATTGACCTTTTTTATAAAAACATGGGGATTTTTACCATGCTAGTATGTTAATTTTTAGTAGCTACGTAGAATTCCACAGTATTTAATTCATCTACCCTTTCTCTAAGTTGGATGCTCTGATGTTTTAAATGTTTTTCTCCTATAAGTCTCCCACCCCCTTATAAGGGGGGACTATTGTACAGAGTGTCAGCTTTGAGTGGTGCCTGGAGGTGAAAAGTGCTCAGTAGCAGGCAGGGCTGGCTACATAATCTGCAGGGCCCTTTGTGAAGATCTTTGTATGACATATTTATACTCAGCAGAAATCACTCACCATGGAAGTGGCACTAAACAACGAATTAGACAAAATAGTTTAGTCAGTTGTTAGCCAGCCTTTTGTCAGTGGCTACCTAAGTGCTGGGATAAAGGCATCTCACTTACTCTCAAAAAATGTCACTGAGTACAGGTGAGAGATCAGAATTTTGGTTCCCAGCTGGTATACATTGAGTAATCATAACTTAAAATTTTTTTTCATTTATTGATTTTAGAGAGAGAGAGAGAGGAAGGGAAAAAGAAACATTGATTTCTTTTTCCACTTATTTATGCACTCATTGGTTGCTCGTATGTTCCCTGACCAGAGTTCAAACCTGCAACCTTGGTGTATCAGGACGATGCTCTAACCAGTTCAGCCACCAGGCCAGGGTCAAGCAATCACAATATTTTATTATTTCAAAGGAAAGGCTGTTTTGTTATTTTGAAATCTAGTGTGATATTTAAATATTAATTAAGCATCAGTCAGATTAGGTCTCCAAAGTTCCTCTAAGCACTCAAATGTTATGACTTAAATATCATTCAACATTAATAGTTCTTACTTATTGACCATCTATTATGTATTACTATGCATTTCCTAAGGTCTGTCTAAAGCTTGATAGCTTTTACAAATACTAAAATCCTGTTTTTACTTCTTGTTCCAACTTTTTGAATGGAAAAAATAGGAGTCTTGTTCATGTATAGTTATTAAACTGAAAATAGGTTTCATTGTATTCCAAGCATGTAAAAAATTGTAATCAGCAGACTTAAAGAGCAAAAGTGAGCTTCCATGTGGAGAAGCTGAAACACAGCAATGACCTTTTGCATTTCTCATGTGACTCCGGAATGAGTAATCCCTGAAGGATTAAAGTAAAAGGTTAACTGCCAGATTTTACAAATCAGCCATTCCAAGAATAATCAAAGCTTTCATTATAGCAATTTAGTCTTTGTGTGTGTCTGCACATGCTGAAAAAAAATTATCAAATTATCAAAAATGTTGAATCTTGTTAAGGTAGTTTCAAATAATAGGTGTCAGAAGGTTATTGACAAGACCCTGATACAGGCTTGGAAATCATTTAAATGTTCACCCTCATTTAGTTTGTACACTAGATTTATATAGATTGCACTTGATAGACTATATTAAATTGTACTTGACTTTGAGATAGATGCTTCTTAGCTCCTTGTAAATATAATGCAATGTCGGACCTTATATTTGGTATAAAATAAGTAGTATAATTATTTAAATATTAAAACTAAAGTTTCAAACAAATTGAAACACTAATTATTGTCAGTAGCATAACTAACCATAGTAAATTTAATTTTAGCTATTTTCTTTAGTCATGATCAGTTCAAAATCATAATTGTTAGACCAATAGTTCTCTCTCTCTTTGTTTAAAAATATAATTTTATTGATTTCAGAGAAGAAGGGAGAAGAAGAGAGAGATAGAAACATCAATGATGAGAGAGAATCATTGACTGGCTGCATCCTGCATGCCCTCTACTGGGGATTGAGCTCACATCCCAGGCATGTGCCCTGACCAGGAATCAAACCATGACTTCCTGGTTCATAGGTTGATGCTCAACCATTGAGCAACACTGGCTGGGCCAATGGTTCTCTCTTAGATCCTTCCAGGCACCACGCAGTAGTAATGTAGTGTACAAAAATGGGCTTCTCTTTGCTACCTCCAGTATTCTATTTAATGGAACTCACTTTTCTTAAGGTTGGTAATTGGTTGGTCTTATCTCTAGTTTTCATTTAATTAATTCAGTTAATTAATTCAAAAAATATTTATTGAGTACCTATAATGTGATAGGGACTGTTCTAGGTGGTGGGCAAACATCAGTGAACAAAACAGACAAAAATTCCTGCCTTCAGGAGTATACTTTACTAGTGTGAAAGTCCATCTAGTTGTGGTAAGTCCTCCTAGACTTGAACCACCTGCTTGGTTGAGGTTCAGTTTCTGTTTGGGTGTCCTCTGTTGCTGGATTTTTATCTATGGCACTTAAAACACCTGTCTGGTGAAAAATTACTCTTGAAAAATGAGAAGTTCACTTTCTAAGGGAATAGCTTAGAAAGAGCCACCTGCTAGAACTCCAGCTGTATGTATATACCAAAATTACGAGCCCCTATCTTGCAAATTTCTGTTTTGCTGGACCATAATTATCCAGGACTATCTACAGTTAAACTGGCCAACTTGGGGCTCTTTTTAAATCTGGGGCCAATGGTTCTCTCTTAGATCCTTCCAGGCACCACGCAGTAGTAATGTAGTGTACAAAAATGGGCTTCTCTTTGCTACCTCCAGTATTCTATTTAATGGAACTCACTTTTCTTAAGGTTGGTAATTGGTTGGTCTTATCTCTAGTTTTCATTTAATTAATTCAGTTAATTAATTCAAAAAATATTTATTGAGTACCTATAATGTGATAGGGACTGTTCTAGGTGGTGGGCAAACATCAGTGAACAAAACAGACAAAAATTCCTGCCTTCAGGAGTATACTTTACTAGTGTGAAAGTCCATCTAGTTGTGGTAAGTCCTCCTAGACTTGAACCACCTGCTTGGTTGAGGTTCAGTTTCCGTTTGGGTGTCCTCTGTTGCTGGCTTTTTATCTATGGCACTTAAAACACCTGTCCAGTGAATAATTACTCTTGAAAAACGAGAAGTTCACTTTCTAAGGGAATAGCTTTTGAAGAGCCACCTGCTAGAACTCCAGCTATATGTATATACCAAAATTATGAGCCCCTATCTTGCAAATTTCTGTTTTGCTGGACCATAATTATCCAGGACTATCTACAGTTAAACTGGCCAACTTGGGGCTCTTTTTAAATCTGCACAGTCAATTAGAAAAAAACTACAAAACTAAGCAATGACCCAAACTCAGCCCCCAATGAAAGCACCTAAGCTACCAGCTGAAGCAATTGGAGATGTAAAAGGTAACATTATGGAAGCATAGCATTTAGCTGTTTGACAAAATAGAACGAAATGGTTGGAACAAGGCTGTAAATTTGACTCTCAAAGAAACTTATGGGTAGGTCCAAATGAACGACCACTCCTCCCTAATTGCATACAACATCACAGATTATAATATGTACATGACTTAACTCACTGGAATGCTGAGAAAATGATTTTGTGAGGAAAACAATACTTCTGGAAGCCATTTCCATAGATAGCTTTCTAGGCAGACCAAAAATACCAAATCTTCCCCAAGGGCAGCCTTAGAAAGCCCATTCATATCTCTAAGGGGGCATTTTCCCTTGCCTTTAGGACCCTTTGAGGCCTGGCAAATGCACTGTATTCAGTTGCCCCCTTTTCAAGGATACAAATACATGTTAGTAATGATTTATATGTTTTCTCTTTGCGTGGAAACATTCTCATGCTGCATAGCCACAGCCTCAGCAGTAAATGAATTACTCCTAGAAATTATCTTCCCCACTTAGGGAATCCCCTCAGAGCTCCACAGTGACCAGGGAACTCATTTCACAGGACAAATTATTCAATCTGTCTGTAAGATCTGGCCGACTTCACATATCTGTTGTGCTTATCATCCCAAGTTCTCTGATCTTGTAGAACAGACTAAAGAGTAATCAAAACTTTATTGGCAAAACTCATAGGGTCCTTTAATCTGCCTCGGTCTAAGGCTCTCCCCTTGGTATTGCTCAACCTAGGATCTGCTCCCTTTGGCAAGCATAGTTTGTCTCCTCTTGAAATTATTACTTGGAGACCTATGAGGTTAGATCAAGGAATGTATGAATCTGCACTGCTGAAGAAGACCTGTTGTTTATTGTAAAGAATGTATAAGGGCCCTTATGACTCACACTGCTAAAGCAATCTTTCCATGGCTTGCTCCCGGGAGGCAAAGATCTACAATCCACAATCTCCAACCTGGAAATTGTATCTATTGGAAATACCATCTCTATAAAGATGACTTTCAGCCCCGATGGAAAGGGCCATATGAGGTATTATTAACTAACCCATGTGCTGCTAAACTTAGAGGTATTGACTCACAGATTCATGTTTCTCATTTAAAAAATACCCACACCTGAGTGGTCATCTCAGCCTACTGAAGATCTTAAGCTGAAAATCTCTGAACAACCCAAGACGACCACTAGAATTTTCATTCTGGATGGGAGCAGATGGCACCTAATGCAAGGACTCTCCCAAGACCTCGGACCAGGCCAGTCAGTTGTACATGATTCCACACAGCAACCCTTGCACTTGTTCTTCCCTTTGAGCACCTTTGTTTCATTTACTGATCATATTGCTATCACAACTGTGTTTTTTTTCCTGAACAAAACTCTTTTTGTTTGGTAATCCTCACCTGAGGATATTTTTTCCATTGATTTTTAGAGAGTGAAAGAGAGGGAGGGAGTAGGGAAAGAAACATCAATGTAAGAGAGACACGTTAATTGGTTGTTACCCACACTCATTCCCACAGTGCTGCAGATGGAACCTGCAACCCAGGTACGTGTCCTTGACCAGGAATCCAAACTGAGACCTTTCAGTCCAAGGGTCGACGCTCTAACTATTGAGCTACACTGGCCAGGGTTTGCCGGAACAAAACTCTTAAGAAAGCATTCTTCCTTTTCCTAGCTTGTTAGTCTAATTTCAATATGAACACACTCAGATTCTTATGTCTGCTTACTACAATGACTACCCTATTTGCCCTTCAACACCCTTTTGCTCCCAATATCCAGTGATTACCCAATAGTACTAATTTAACTGACCGTTGGATATGCAGCTGAGCTAGCCATACTCATAATGAACCAGAATTAGTGGTTTGGCCCTTGAACCTTGAAAGCTTACAAAACGTAACTGGACATAACTCCAGACTTAAAGTCCTTCTTTATTCTCAAACCTCAAAAAATATTGATGGAACAAATGACCTTCCTGTGTCCAAATCCATTCATAAGCTCCCCCAACCCAGAAAGAAATACCCATAAATACAGTCTGGACTCTTACCAATAACTTGCCTATCTGTTTTGAAAATATAAACAGTTCAGTCATACTTTCAGGTTTGTCCCTTTAAAAAATGTATGACTACACTCTTGTATGATGCAAACGACCATGAGTTCACAACTCAATGGGCCTTAAGTGACTACAATATTACTTCTTATGTTACCTCTCTAATGTTGGGAAATTCAAGGAATAATGCCACTCAGTCCTGCAAATGTCCTGCTCCCATATATTACTAGGGGTCTAGATAAAAAAATCTGGTATTTGATGTAAAATGGATAAAAATCTATCTCTTAGGGAATTCCAGCCTGCAAACTTGAAACAAACTCTTTTAATCTTAACCCAAATATATAGAAACGTCAGGTGCTCTTTTAATCATTCTCACGATAAGTTGAATGTCTTCTGTGTTGACAACTATTGTGATTATCCAGCATATGAAGGCTACGAAGTCCCTCCTTCATAAGTAGGACTTCCCTCAAAGTCTGTGTTGAACGACCTAATTACACAATTTCACGTGAAGGTACTGGCTGTTTCTTCTTGTGTGGGATGCAAATATATCACCTTGTCAACCCCATGGTGAGGCAGATACGGTATTGTGATATCAGCACCTGATACTGTCACCAGGAAGATTCTCCCTTCCTCTGCCATTATCCACAATCTATAAACTTTGACCAAAACAGACCAAATGGAATTGGTGTTTTGGGCATGGTCTTTTCGGTCCTCTTTCCACCTGATACCCCATAATAAATGAAGCTTTGGGTAGGCCTTCACTAGAGCTTCCTTTCAGGTATGGAGTATCTGAATTAGAAGACTATCAGAAATCTTACTATTTTTGTAGCACAAATATTGAATGCTACTACAACTTGAAGGACAACAAGTAATAATTGACAGTCCGGCTGGAAGTGTACTTCACAACTGTAGGGCTCTAGATGTGATAGGTGTCCAGCAAGGCGATACTTATGCCCTTTAGGAAGAATGTTTTCTATGTTAACAAATTAGATAAAGTGGTACAATAGTTTGAGGTTCTAAAACAAAATGTTAAGGTCCTTGAACAGACAGGACAGTACCCTATAAGTTAGGATTGGACAGACTTATTTAGCTGGCTGCCTAGAGGAATAGGGTTTCATTCTACATTACAGGACTTAATCATATTGGTTTTTGTGATTATGCTGTTCACTGCCTTAATTAGGTGTCTGACCAGGTGCATCAAACAACTAACAGCCACTACCACAATAATGGTAGCCTAATGCCTAGAGGTGTTAAAATGAATAAATTCGACTGAGACCACCTCTACAAAGGAGCTTTTTTTTTTTTTTGAAAAATAAATTATTTTGAATATTGGAATGTGGAGTTTTTTTAATTTTTTTATTTTTTTTATTGCTTAAAGTATTACAAAGGGTATCAAAGGAGCTTTTGATTATAGGAATGTGACTTAGCCCTACTTCTGACAAACCTCCTTATTGCTCAGAGGTGGCCATAAACTCTCTTACTGGACACTCAGGAGACTACTCTCTCTTCTACTTGGAAAATGACATATCAGGAATGAGCATTCCTGGAGACGAGGGATCAATGTTGTTCTTCCAATGACATACCAATGATACTTCCCAATGGTTGATCAGCAATGCTTTCTCAGGAAAGATCTCAATCCAAAGAGGTAAACATGAAAGAAAAACAGCAAAATGGAGTTGATGTTGTCAAGAGAGCACTGTAAAATAGAGCTGGGCGGTCTCTGGGAAGCTGAGCTAACTCACTTCCTTCCATGTGCAACTGAACTTTTGAACTGGGCTAAACCAAAGGGCTACATCCTGATACGGTTTCTGGAACTGGTTCTGCATCACGAAACTCTCTATTAAATAATAAAATTTCCCCCTAGAAATGGTCATAAGCAATCAATCATGGATAGCATGTGTAAATTGCCTTGCCAGCCCCAGTCACAGCTCCTTCAAAGCAATTTATGTAATCCTTTTGAAAGCCTCCCCTTTTCAGTCTTTATAAACTCTACCTCATTCTTTCCCCCTCAGAACACATTGGGTTCCTACTTAAATCTGTGACTTCTAGATTTGCAATTCCTAAGGCCTCCAAATAAATCTTTTGTTTGCCTTCCAGTTCTTGGCAAAATTGATTGACACTGGCAGAAAAAGATAACAAAATAAATCAGTAGGTGATATGGTATGTTGGGAAGTGGTAAGTATAATGGGGAAAAAAAGAGAACAAAGAGGAGGAAGAAGGGAATACTGAGAGGGAGGATAGGGAGCTGTGATTTCACACAGAGTGGTTAGGAAAATCCAGTGAGAAGACATTTAAGCAGAGATCTAACTCAAGTGAGAGAAGAGTCATATGGCTATTTGAAGGGAATTCATTCCAACAAGTGCAAAGACCTTGACTTTGCTTCCTATTAGTTTTTTTTTTTATAGCAAAGGTGGAGATTTGTTGAAGAACAAGTACAGACTCCTACGTGGGGAGAGAGAAAGAGTCCCACAGAACTGACTCCCATGTGGGGAGGGGGAAGAGTCCCCTCCTTATTAGTTCTTATTTTGCCCATTTTCTCTCCTCAGGTAATTTGGTAATGATGGGGAATGGGAAATAACTTTGAAGTTCTGATTAATTGAAAAATGTTGACCTGCTGTTTTTTTCCTGGCCTTTGTCACCATCCCCTTTAGCTCACGATGAGTTTCTTTACCCATAGGTCCTGAGAGAGAAACCCTGGATGAGAACAGTGTTGAAGACTAGCATTATCACATCTCTAACTGGGTTGAGATAGAGAGAAAGGGCTGGGAAATCAACTAAGAAAAGAAATCCCATTTCAGTGTTTCCCCTTTATAAAAGTCCTGCTTCTTACAAAGTTTGGCATATGAAGGAAGGCTCTCAGGACTCTATTCAGTGCCAGAGACAATAGAAAAAAAGAAAAAAAACCTCAAAAAAACAAAACAAAATCTCTCTATATAAAAGGCTAATATGTTGTGTCCGACCCTCCAGGTAATGACATCACATAGCAATGCTTGGCTTCTTCTCTCTAGCAACGACTAGCCTCCTTGCAGTTTCTTTAGCTCAGGAACACTACTTGCTTTATAGCCAGGTGGAAACACTTTACACTGTAATCAATTGTCTGTGAAGTGTTTTCCCCGTGCCTCATCTCATTTGATCCTCACAGAAGTCATGGAGTAGGTAGATAGGAGACTCAGTAGAATCCTATTTTCTCTTCATTAGCCAGAAAAACAAAGATTTAGAAAGCTTAGAAACTTGACCCGACTGAAAAGAAGAAATGGTGGGCCTTGACAATGACTTCAGGTTTTCTCACTGCATAGAACAGCGGTTGTCAACCTGTGGGTCGCGACCCTTTGAGGGTCGAACGACCCTTTCACAGGGGTCGCCTAAGACCATCGGAAAACACATATATAATTACATATTGTTTTTGTGATTAATCACTATGCTTTAATTATGTTCAATTTGTAACAATGAAAATACATCCTGCATATCAGATATTTACATTATGATTCATAACAGTAGCAAAATTACAGTTATGAAGTAGCAACGAAAATAATTTTATGGTTGAGGGTCACCACAACATGAGGAACTGTCTTAAAGGGTCGCGGCATTAGGAAGGTTGAGAACCACTGGCATAGAATATAGTCAAACACTGCTGCAGTTAAATATTTTACCCTTTGTTCTCCCTGCATGATCTACAATAATAATCTGCTTTGTATTGATATTTACTACTGTGTTGCTGACAATTACCTGAGAGAGAAGTTGGGGTGTTTCACTAGGCTGGGAAAAGTTTAGCTAAATCAGAAAGCAGGTGTAATTAAGCAAGTTTATTCTATATCTATAGAAGGCTAAGTTGACTCCCTCATGCTCAATACATAAAAACTCTCACTGGCGCCAATTGCACACATGTGTTTCCTTCTGTCATTGTCGATCGTGAATTTGGTTGACACTTCTATTATAGAGAAAAGGCAATAGTGATATTAAAATATTTCTTCTAATTAATTTCCTTTCAATGTGCATGAATTCGTGTACCAGGCCACTAGTTATAAATAAATAATCCCATTCTATTTCATACATTTTAAAATTAAATAGATAACATAGTAGTTGATACAATTTAACATAAAATAATATTTCTAGTATAATTTTTAAAAATATATTTTAAAAGATTTCAGAGAGAAAGGGAGATAGAGAGAGGTAGAAACATCAATGATGAGAGAGAACCATTGATTGGCTGCCTCCTGCATGCCCTGCACTGGGGATTGAGCCTGCAACTTAGGCATATGCCCTGTGACCTTGATCCCTCATAGGTGGTTTATAGGTGGATGCTCAACCACTGAGCCATGACAGCCAGGTTCTAGTATAATTTTAAATTATGGATACCTAAGAGAAAAGTTATAAAATTTCTACTTTCCTTCTATTAACTCCAATTTCAAAAAGGGTCCTATTGTTCTCACTCTATGTTTACATGTATTGTGGTGGTAGTGCCAAGGGACCTGTAGGGCAAAGCTCTTTTATGAAAGTGCCTTGAAAAGTAAAAAGTGTGTTGATCAAACATCAAGCATCACCACTGTTCACTAGGTGCACTGTTGCTTCTTTTAGAAATATGGCAACAATTTAATAGCATTAGGAGATGGACATATATTCATTCATAAAGAAATATGTGTTCATCCATAATGAAAGCCAGACTTTGGCTTTAAGAAAAGTTCACTTTATTCTTTGTGAATGGGCAGTTATTTAGATGCTCCATGCCTCAGTTCCCTCATCTGAAAAGGATAAAATAGTACTTACCTTTGTAGCTATGAATAATGTTTATTTTGATGATGATTATTTCACAATATATACAAATATTGAATTACTGGAGACTCCGTGCACAAAATTTGTGCACTGGTAGGGTCCTTAGAGGCTGCTGGCCGGGTACTCCTTCCCTTCCCCCAGCCAGCCCTGCCCCCTGGTCGAACTCCCAGACAAACTCCTGGTGGAGGGGACAATTTGCATACTACGCTTTTATTCTACAGAAGGAGGAGGATTGTTATACACTTGAAACTAATGTTATGTGGTCAGTTGTACTCAAACAAATAGTACTTACCTGCTTTATAGTATTAAAGTGAGATAGTGCCAGGGACTCCATTTAAAACAAAACAAAACAGTGCCTGGCACAAATAAAGCACTCAAAGAAGCTGACAATTATTAAACTAGAGGCCTAGTGCACGGATTCGTGCACTGGTGGGGTTCCTCAGCCTGGCCTGCGGGGATCGGGCTGAAACTGGCTCTCCAACATCCCCCAAGGGGGCCCAGATTGCAAGAGGGCACAGGCCAGGTTGAGGGACTCTACTGGTGCATCCGTGCACCAGGCCTCTAGTATGCATATAAGATCATTGGTTAATCCAGTGATGGTGAACCTATGACACGTGTGTCAGAGGTGACAGGCGAACTCATTTTTTTGGTTGATTTTTCTTTGTTAAATGGCATTTAAATATATAAAATATATATCAAAAATATAAATCTTTGTTTTACTATGGTTGCAAATATCAAAAATTTTCTATATGTGACACGGCACCAGAGTTAAGTTAGGGTTTTTCAAAATGCTGACATGCCGAGCTCAAAAGGTTCGCCATCACTGGGTTAATCTCTTCCCGTCCGCCCCCTTCCCTCTGAGATTCATCATTGTGTTCCATGTTTCCATGCCTGTGGTTTCCCCTCCTGCATTGAGAGTCTGCCCCCAGGTGGTCAGTGCGCGTCATAGCTACTGGATGGTCGGCCAGTCAGCCAGTCGGCCAGTCGCTTAGGCTTTTATATATATAGATTTGTGAAAATATCTGCAGTGGAAGGGTACCTCAGCATTCTATTGAGGCCTACCATAAACATACATCTCTCAGGATATCATGTAAACGTTTGTTTACTGTCAAAATCAGCGACATCAATTTATTATTAGTGTGGTTATCTCCTGGGCATTAAATCCTCATTCTGTTAGGTCTGGTGCCAGGGAATTAGTTGCCCTTAACCCAGTACTTTATCGCTGGAGGAAAAAGTTCACAGCGCTATTAAATCTGAAGTATATGTCAGCGCTTCAGGAAGGTTATCAGAATCTAGCTAAGAACACGTTGAAAGGCACCCAAGTCTGGCGGGAAGGTGAGAAGGGCTGGGCACTGTGCACCGAGGATGTGGAGAAGGGAGCTCGCCGCCTCTGCCTACTGGTTGGCGTTGAGAACGCTGCCGGCATTATTTCCAACTGGCGGCTGAATAGGATGTAGGAGTTGCTCCCCGTTGGAGTTAAGTCACGTGCTTGAAGGTGAAGGTGGCAGCGCCAGAGCGCCCTGCCCCCTCGGGCTGGAGTCGGGCCTCACCTGCTGCAGGTGTGCCCAGGTAGCCCAACGGCG
>NW_005364914.1:3228184-3230001 GCF_000412655.1 Myotis brandtii | reverse complement strand
AGGCCTGCGGGCCCGGGCCCCCGCGCCCGCCTGTGCGCACCCGGACTGAACCGTCTAGCGCACAGATGTTAAGTTCGGGGTGTCTCCATTGATGGGTCGCTGGCGTCCACAGTGTCACGGAAACACGACTAGACGTATTTCTTATCGTCTCCCCGACCCGCATCCCCTTCGAGCCGTGGAGTGGAGCCTCCGTTGTTGGCGTGGCAGCAGCGGTCTCCACCCCGCCCCGTGTGTTTGTGGAGGCTCCAAAGGGAGGGGCTGTCCAGGGTCTAATGTCACCACAACAGCTGTTAGGACAGGTTTGGAGTTTCTGATAAGTACACATGAAGTGACTTAGGGCGCTGGGAGCAGTGAGGCATCTGGGGGCTTTTTTTTAGTTTAAATTAGCGGTTCTCAACCTGTAGGTCGCGACCCCTTTGGGGGTCGAATGACCCTTTCACAGGGGTCGCCTAAGACCATCGGAAAACACATATATAATTACATATTGTTTTTGTGATTAATCACTATGCTTTAATTATGTGCATTTTGTAACAATGAAAATACATCCTGTATATCAGATATTTACATTACGATTCCTAACAGTAGCAAAATTACAGTTATGAAGTAGCAACGAAAATAATTTTATGGTTGGGGGTCACCACAACATGAGGAACTGTATTAAAGAGTCGCGGCATTAGGAAGGTTGAGAACCACTGGTTTAAATAATGCGCCTCCCTGGCCACACTACTGGGATAGTGTTTAACTAGCGAGGCAGAATAATTCCATAATTCGGTTTCTAAGCAGAACGTGTGAATTCCATTTCTGCCCGAACATCTGGTTTCAAGAAGCTCACTAGGTGGACTTTTCATTAGTGGAGGGCCCTAGAGTGTTGGCATTAGCACTTGGAGAATGTTGACATTATCAGTTGGAGAGGCCATCTGAAAATGGCCTTGGTTTTCAGGGGGAGAGGAGAATTTGTTGTTTCTTTTGTTATCAGACTCTGATGCTATGTCCTAATTGAGATCCCCCCTCCCCCTCAACTGCTAATAAGTAGTTTGCCCTTCAGGCACTAACACAATTATTACAGTTGTCTTTTTTTAAATAGGTATGTCATGACTTCAATTTACAAAATGAAGTGAGGTGTGGAAAACATGCTAAACCACAGTAGTTCTTGAATTCATGTCCTTGTGCTAAACTACCAGGAGAGAGGGGAAAGAGAGGATGCCTACGATAATAATATCCTGTCTCCTCTAATTGAAAAATCAGACTAGCTGTTGCTAGAAAACAAAAGAAAAGAAAAAAAAACTAACCAGAAAAGGAATAAATCTGTCTGCTTTCTCAAATCTATGTAAACAGCTTTCAGCTTCCTCTTTTGGCTTCCCAGTGAAGATTTTTCCCCCCAGCTGATTGTTACAAACGACTTCCACCTTCCTCCCCCTGCCTGGGACTTGGCTGGAGTTGTGCCATTTCATTTGATACAATTATTTGGCTGTTCACCCAGCGTCTGTTTATGCCTCGAGTTCCGTGCCATTTCATTTGATACAATTATTTGGCTGTTCACCGAGTGAGCGTCTGTTTATGCCTCGAGTTCTGCAGGGCAATAGTTCTTTTAGAATCCAACAAAATCAATTTTGAAGAATTATGATTTGGCTTTTCATTACCGAGCAAATTTGGAGGATTAGTAATTTCCTTTTGGAAGAGGAAATAGGGCAAGCTAATTTTTAAAGAAGTAACAGTACAGCTTTGCAAGTGGATTTCAAACAAGTGACCACTATGGTAATCATTCTTTTTTTAAAAAAATTTAAATTCTTTATTGTTTAAAGTATTATGTAAGTCTC
>NW_005364914.1:3226029-3227396 GCF_000412655.1 Myotis brandtii | reverse complement strand
TGTTTAGAGATAAAGGGGGAGGGGGCATGGCTATTAGAATATGGTATCTTTTTTAAAATATATATTTGATTGATTTTTTACAGAGAGGAAGGGAGAGGGATAGAGAGTTAGAAACATCGATGAGAGAGAATAGTTAGTTGCTTGTTAATCTTTTCTTACAGTCAACCCTGTTAGGATGAACAAGATACCATATTCTAGCCCTGACTGGTTTGGCTCAGTGGATAGAGCGTTGGCCTGTGGACTCAAGGGTCTCAGGTTCGATTCCGGTCAAGGGTATGTACCTTGGTTGCGGGCACATACCCAGTAGGGAGTGTGCAGGAGGCAGCTGATCGATGTTTCTCTCTCATCGATGTTTCTAACTCTCTATCCCTCTCCCTTCCTCTCTGTAAAAAATCAATCAAATATATATTTTAAAAAAGATACCATATTCTAATAGCCATGCCCCCTCCACCTTTATCAATAAACATCATTAGAGTACTAAGAAAAAAATAATCAGGTGTTGGAAACAGCTGTCTGCTTAATTTTACAGCTTATTAGGTTACCTGGTTTTTTTTTCTCCTCAGGGTAAAAAAAAAAAATCAACATAGTACCTAGTAGGAGTCTCATATAATGCAGATACCTTTGTATTAATTCTCTCTTTTTTTCTGTTAGAGATTTTGCTGTAGCATTGATGTAGCAACTATTTTTACATATTTCGCATGTGTGGGTCCTCTATTTATTTGAGGCACCAAAATCATTTCTCAAGAAATCTACACTCTTCTCAGTGTTTTCACTAAGGGATGAACTTCGGAGTCAAATGCTTGAGCTGATATCCTGCTACTGTTCCTGCTATTGTTCCTTTAACCTCTCTGTCTCATTTCTCTCACTTATAAGTAGGAATAATAATACCTACTTCACAGGACTGTACTGAGAATTATATAAGTTAATGTGTATAACATGCTCAATAAGTGTTAGATATAATAATAATATTTATTATATACATTGGGATTCCTTCGAAAGAAAATTGTCCATTGTTTGTCACTTGATGATCTCATTTTTCCTATTTATTTAAAACTGTGTTAGGAGCTGTAGCTGATGCCATGGGGCATACAAAGTTGTAAAGAAGACTTTATTCCTGTCTTTGGGATGCTTGTATACCAGCAAATCATGCTGTAGGTTTCCAAACTGAACTCTGAAGATTTTCCCATATTGGACAACACATATAATTCAGAGACCCACAGAGCTGTAGGTACCTTTAAGAGTCGCTGAAAAATGACTCTTTTGTGGAAGAAAGTATAATTTAAATGCAAGATGATAGTCCTACCCCTAGAACAGTGGTTCTCAACCTTCTGGCCCTTTAAATACAGTTCCTCATGTTGTGCCCCCCA
>NW_005364914.1:3218044-3225988 GCF_000412655.1 Myotis brandtii | reverse complement strand
GAATCGTAATGTAAATATCTGATATGCAGGATGGTCTTAGGCGACCCCTGTGAAAGGGTCGTTTGACCCCAAAGGGGTCGCGACCCACAGGTTGAGAAACGCTGCCCTAGAAGGAAAAATTTTAAACATTCAAAGAAAGGCTACCTGCTCTCTCTGAAGGAATCTAAGAATGAAGAGCCTCTGATCTCCTCTGGTAGCTGATTCTCGTAGTTGACCATTCTTAGAACCCAAGTAGTTTCATTTAACCTAAGTGAGCTCTGATTTCGCATGACATGCCACCGTGTTTGAACTCAGGGTGAGAGAAATAACTGGCCTGTGTTCTCTTCTTCATAGACATTCCTTCTTCTTATTTTAGTGCTATTTATGTTAATGTTTATAAAAAGTATTCACATTTGTTTCTCAGAATAATCTAGTTTTCTAAGCATACTTTGAGTCTTTGAGCACGACCTTGCCTAAGATCACACGGATAGTTGGTTGGTCCAAAGGAAGTTCTTGTTCACTCAAGGTCAATTAGCATTTTCCAAATGACGTGGTCAGCTATGACAGAGGTTAAAGCAACGCCCTGAACTTCTCTTATACTGACTCAAAAAGTTCATTTCCTCTGACCTCTGAAGTACTTTTCTTACTTTTGTTCTCTTCTGATCCTGCCTAGTTTCTCCAAATCATTTTCAACGTGAGTAGATCCAACCCCCACACAGGACCTCTACTGAGGGCCTAGCCAGTGCCAAGCTGAGCAGAAGGCTTTCCTGCCTGGCTGGTCACACTGTAATGACTGACGGTAATGTCAGGAGTGGCAAACAACACTCCCAAATTGTAATGGTCACTCACATAAAGACTGTTGACATCTCTGATTCCCAAGTCTTTTGTTCACTTGTAGAAAACTGCTGTTGAGAATATTAGCTTTATGAATATAGAATTATTTTTAATTTATTCATTTAAAGGAAATCTACTTTCTGCACATTTGAAAAATTACTGAGTTTCGAAGATGAGATATTGTACCTAATATTCAAGCTATTGGAAAACTGTATATTTAAAACGAAAACAGTATTTTCACATATATCTGCATTAGAAAATGTGGTAGTAGTATTTACTTTTGACTGATTATTTACAAACAAAGGTGAATACTTTAAAAAATATTTATCAGGCCCTAGCTTGTTTGGCTCAGTGGATAGAGTGGACTGAAGGGTCACAGGTTTGATTCCGGTCAAGGGCAGGCGCCTCGGTTGCAGGCTTGATCCCAGGTCGTGGTTGGGGCCCATGCGGGAGGCAAACAATCGATGTGTCTCTCTCACATTGATGTTTCTCTCTCTCTGTCTCTCCCCATCCTCCCTCCCTTCAACTCTCTTTAAAAATCAATGGAAAAATATCCTTCAGTGAGGACTAACAACAACAACAAAATATTTATGAAGTCTATCTTTGATGCAACAGACTCGAAAAGATTATTTTCTTGCAGCTTAGTCTCTAAGTACATTGATGATACCAAATATACATGCCAGTTTTCAAGCTATGAAAGGCAAATTTGCAACCAGAGCTAAATATGGTAAAAGTTAAGAGTCTTGCTTACATATTACAGGTGGATAAAATTTATTTTACGGTATTTGTCTCATTGACAGGGCAAGAAATGGATGAGTGACTTATTTGATTAGAATATCTTAACTGAATACTAAGTGAGGCACATCCCCAGTAGGAGATGTGCAGGAGGCAGCTGATCGATGTTTCTCTCTCATCGATGTTTCTGACTTTCTCTATCTCTCTCCCTTCCTCTCTGTAAAAAATCAATAAAATATATTTAAAAAAAAATCAATGGGAAAATATCCTTCAGTGAGGACTAACAACAGAATTTTCTCAGCTTTATCGTTGATGTAACAGACTCGAAAAGATTATTTTCTTGCAACTTAGTCTCTAAGTACATTGATAATACCAGATATACATGCCTGTTTTCAAGCTATGAAAGGCAAATTTGCAACCAGAGCTAAATATGGTAAAAGTTAAGAGTCTTGCTTACATATTACAGGTGGATAAAATTTATTTTACAATATTTGTCTCATTGACAGGGCAAGAAATGGATGAGTGACTTATTTGATCAGAATATCTTAACTGAATACTGAGTAAGAACCCAGAATTACCTGCATGGATGTTCTAGAATCTAGATAATTATCTTACGATTAGTATCATGTTGGCATTTGTATTCCTCTCAGGGTGTTTATTGTTCTATTTTAAATCTTCTTTTCTAATAGACACTAATGAACTGAAGACGATCCTCAGAGAGCTTAAGTACAGAATTGGCATTCAGTCGGCGAAGTTACTCCGGCAGCTGAAGCAGAAAGATCGGCTTCTGCATAAAGTCCAGAAGAACTGCGATATTGTGACTGCGTGCTTGCAGGCCGTGTCACAGAAGAGAAGTAAGTGCTGGAGTGGGGTTAGCCCTTTTGCCACATGCGACTGGAATGGTAGTGAGCTGAGTCAATAGTCATTGTGTTTTTGAATCTGTTGAAAAGTTTTAAATGGAAATTTATCCCCTCAGAACTAAGAACTACCAACAACTCGTACAGCTTCCTGTTTTTTTTCAGTTAAAATGTATTTTGCATGTCTGAGGTTACAAACTTAGTTTTCTTTTTTTTTCTTTTTCTTTTTTTCAAACTTAGTTTTCTTATTCTCTATTTGCTGCAGCACTTCACTGTGACATTGGTTATTTTTACATGATGCTACACAATGACAAAAATCTTTATTCTAAAAACAGTACCCAATAGATACAACCTTAAAGGCATATCTTTGTTTTCGTATTCTCTTTGTGCTTAATAAGTGAATTAAAAACTGATTTAAAAGGAAACTCCTGTAACAGGACCTTACAACTTGTTCTGAGTCCTGAAAAGGACAAAATATTTTAACAAACCCATCTAGTAGGTAACCCGGTCATAACTAAGAGATGCATGGTTTGTTAATTGAGTTAAAAATTGTTAAATTGCTAATGCATGTCAAATACCAGATAAAAGCTTGTGAATTAATTTTGTAATTCTCCATGCAATCGTTTTATGTTTTATTCTGCTAACATTTCCCTATTTTGTTTTGTATTCTTTATTAACATGCAGCATGGCAGAACAGTATGTTCAGGTATGGTAAATATAGGCACCAACAAAGTGTTTTGCTAAATAAAACACCTGTGGCAACTTTATAGGTGCATGTGAAAGTTGCCTTTTCCTGTTCCTTTACTCTGTCACATTTTACATGTAAAGTGACACTTCTTAGAGTCACTTTAATTTTAATTCCAAACTAAGATGTGTTTCTTTTCATAAAACAATTTTCAGGGCGTGGTTAGTTTCAGATTACATTAATGGTTACATTCTATTCTTATGTTTATTATTAAAAGACAGTTCTATGTTTTCTTCCTCCTCTTTTATTATGTCACTGTTTGTTATCCCTAAATTCTTCTTCTTGCTGTTTACTACAGAAGGTTTCAACCTAATGTGTATTAAATACAGTGCTGCTTGATTATCGTAATGACATAATGGTCCATATGAGAAACAGGAATGTAGTTGAGTAGACTTTTTTTTAAAGGTATATATATTTTAATTGATTTCAGAGAGAGGAAGGGCGAGGGAGAGAGAGAGATAGAAACATCAATGATGAGAGAGAATCATCGGCTTGGCTGCCTCCTGCACACCCCCCACTGGGGATGGAGCCCACAACCCAGGCACGTGCCCTGACTGGGAATTGAAGCGTGACCCCCTGGTTTGTGGGTCAGTGCTCAACCACTGAGCCACATGGGCTGGGTGTTGAGTAGACTGTTTTTGAATAGAGTTTTCTCCAGAGCCAGGCACTTGTCTGAAATAGCTAGCGAAGGAGGAGGGTATAGATATATAGATGTGTTTATATCTATGTCTATCTATAAAACTGGCATGCATTGTAGGCATCTGCTATTTTTCCATGGATTCTGATTGATTCACAAATAACAGTAAATATGTTATTGTTTTCCTCTTTTATTTTAAGATGAAAGTTTTGATTCTGATATTTCTCTTTTCACAATTGTGTTTTCACCACCCCTTGTTTGTTGCTTGTATCAGAAGTTAAAAGCACTAAGTGGTAAGTGCACTTTGTGGTAAGCGGAGTGTGGATGTGTGGGAAAGTATCGGGGAGATGGAGCCAGTGTCAGGAGACCGAGAGGAATGTCAGGCTGGCACAGGACCATGGGCTGATGAATACCAGGGACTGAGTCCTTTAGGATTTGAACCTACTTGCCTGATGAAAGGACCAGCATATTTGCATAACTAATTCACTTCATTGTACTGATGGGGTGGTCATAATAATCTGGCCGGTCATAATAATCTGGCCACTCAGTGTAGATGTGTTTATATGTATGTTTATCTATAAAACATTGGCAAGCATTATAGGTATCTGCTGTTTTTCCATGGATTCTGATTGATTCACAAGTGCTCAGTAAATATGTTATTATTTTCCTCTTTTATTTTAAGATGAAAGTTTTGATTCTGATATTTCTCTTTTCACAATTGTGTTTTCACCTACCCATTGTTGTTGCTTGTATCAGAAGTTAAAAGCACTAAGTGGTAAGTGCACTTTGTGGTAAGCGGAGTGTGGATGTGTGGGAAAGCATCGGGGACATGGAGCCAGTGTCAGGAGACCGAGAGGAATGTCAGGCTGGCACAGGACCATGGGCTGATGAATACCAGGGACTGAGTCCTTTAGGATTTGAACCTACTTGCCTGATGAAAGGACCAGCATTTATGTCTTGTAGAAAAATGTGTCCATAAGCATCAGTTTAACTTGTAAATTGGTGATAAGATGTGTTTCTTTTCATAAAACAATTTTCAGGGCGTGGTTAGTTTCAGATTACATTAATGGTTACATTCTATTCTTATGTTTATTATTAAAAGACAGTTCTATGTTTTCTTCCTCCTCTTTTATTATATCACTGTTTGTTATCCCTAAATTCTTCTTCTTGCTGTTTACTACAGAAGGTTTCAACCTAATGTGTATTAAATACAGTGCTGCTTGATTATCGTAATGACATAATGGTCCATATGAGAAACAGGAATGTAGTTGAGTAGACTTTTTTTTAAAGGTATATATATTTTAATTGATTTCAGAGAGAGGAAGGGCGAGGGAGAGAGAGAGATAGAAACATCAATGATGAGAGAGAATCATCGGCTTGGCTGCCTCCTGCACACCCCCCACTGGGGATGGAGCCCACAACCCAGGCACGTGCCCTGACTGGGAATTGAAGCGTGACCTCCTGGTTTGTGGGTCAGTGCTCAACCACTGAGCCACATGGGCTGGGTGTTGAGTAGACTGTTTTTGAATAGAGTTTTCTCCAGAGCCAGGCACTTGTCTGAAATAGCTAGCGAAGGAGGAGGGTATAGATATATAGATGTGTTTATATCTATGTCTATCTATAAAACTGGCATGCATTGTAGGCATCTGCTATTTTTCCATGGATTCTGATTGATTCACAAATAACAGTAAATATGTTATTGTTTTCCTCTTTTATTTTAAGATGAAAGTTTTGATTCTGATATTTCTCTTTTCACAATTGTGTTTTCACCTACCCATTGTTGTTGCTTGTATCAGAAGTTAAAAGCACTAAGTGGTAAGTGCACTTTGTGGTAAGCGGAGTGTGGATGTGTGGGAAAGCATCGGGGACATGGAGCCAGTGTCAGGAGACCGAGAGGAATGTCAGGCTGGCACAGGACCATGGGCTGATGAATACCAGGGACTGAGTCCTTTAGGATTTGAACCTACTTGCCTGATGAAAGGACCAGCATTTATGTCTTGTAGAAAAATGTGTCCATAAGCATCAGTTTAACTTGTAAATTGGTGAATGCACACTTCTCATGTACTTTAGGGTTTATCTCTTTAATTCTAGACAGGGCTTTGCATTTCAGACAATATAGGGTTAATGGCTCTTTTCCTTGGGAGTTCAAGTCTCACCTTGGTAATAAGACTCTGTTAAATGGAACAGAATAGTTTTTGTTGACTTAAGGAATAACGGTGCATCAAAATGATCATTTTTATCATATGATACTGTTTTATGATGTAGATAGACGGTGTTAGAAATTTGATTAGGTGGTTCTTTTAAATCCCTTTTAGATCTCCAGAGGTTAGATGTTTTGTGAGTAAATGCCTGCTTCCAGTAGTTGCACTTTTTGCCTCTTTCCTCAAGGTCCAATAATAACAATTAGAGTTGTGGAGAATTGAGATTTAACTATCACACTGAGCTTTCTGCTGGGGTCCAGCAGAAATTTACATAATTTTAGTAGTGATTGGCACTGATGCATTCAAATGTTGACTGATTTACATTTAATATGCAAAAATCCAGATAACCCTTTTCCCCCCACATGGATTCAGTGCTTATAGTTCTTTCCATGAGTGACTTTCCTCCTTCCATAACTTGCTGTGGAATAAAACTATTTTAATGTTTATTAAAATGGGTTATTTCCTGTTGATAAATTAAAGGGGTATAGTAATTTTGAAATAAGAATCATAAGTAAGTGTGGATTATGAACCAAAATGACTAGGTCATTTTTATTTCTAACACAGATGATGTAACTATGTAGACTTTATAGTTTCCTACACTAAGCCTTATGGTAGAAAACATTTATTTTAAAACAGGTGGGAATAAGAAAAGCAGGGTCAAAACTTGCCTCAGAGAAGAGCAGATTTCCCCCTTATGTTTATCCATTCATCTAAGGATAATCATGGTATAACCAGTTTAATATTAATAATAAAATCAATGCCCTAGCTGGTTTGGTTCAGTAGATAGAGCGTCGGCCTGCGGACTGAAAGGTCCCCGGTTCTATTCCGGTCAGGGGCACATGCTCGAGTTGCGGGCTCAGCCCCCAGTAGGGAGCATGCAGGAAGCAGCCGATCAATGATTCTCTCTCACCATTGATGTTTCTATCTCTCTCTCCCTCTCTCTTCCTCTCTGAAATCAATAAAAATATTAAAAAAGTAAAATTAATAATAATAAGAATGGCAGCAGCTGTAACCATTCATTATATACCTGCTTTCTGCCAAAATGTTGGTTTTGTCTCTCATAGTGATTCAAATAAAGTATGTATCTTTAGGCACATTGTGTTAGGAAACTGAGATTCAGAAAGTTTAATTTGCTAAAGTCTCATAGATAAGTGGTTGAGATGGAATTTGAAGATAGCTATCTCAAAAGTCCACTCTTTCTACCATAAATTGTGACAAGAGGGTTCTATTTCTTAGCAATTAATTGATACTTCTGTAATATTATTAGAATACTAGAGGCCTGGTGCATGGATTCATGCACCAGTGGGGTCCCTTGGCCTGGCCTGTGGGATCGGGCTGAAACTGGCTCTCTGACATCCCTGGAGGGGTCTCGGATTGCGAGAGGGCACAGGCCAGGCCGAGGGACCCCACCAGTGCATGTTCGAGGCCGGGGAGGGATGTGGGAGGTTGGCCAACCAGGGAGGGGTTTCAGGAGGGCTCCAGGGCGTGTCCGGACTCGTCTCACTCAGTCCCGATCGGCCGGACCCCAGCAGCAAGCTAACCTACCAGTTAGTGTCTGCCCCTGGTGGTCAGTGCATGCCATAGCAAGCGGTTGAGCGGCCTTAGCATATCATTAGCATATTATGCTTTGATTGGTTGAACGGACGACCAGACAAGTGGACACTTAGCATATTAGGCTTGTATTATATAGGACTAGAGGCGCAAAGCATGAAATTCATGCAAGAGTAGGCCTTCCTTCCCCCGGCTGCCAGCACTGGCTTCCCTCTGGCACCTGAGACCTGGGCTTCCCTCTGGCCGCTGGCACATAGGACCCGGGCTTCCCTCTGGCTGCCGGCAGTCACCCGGGACCTGGGCTTCCCTCACAGCCCAGGCTTTGTGTGGAAGGACGTCTGGTCTAATTAGCATATTACACTTTTATTATTATAGACTAGAGGCCCGGTGCACAAAAATTTGTGC
>NW_005364914.1:3186573-3216786 GCF_000412655.1 Myotis brandtii | reverse complement strand
TGGACACTTAGCATATTAGGCTTGTATTATATAGGACTAGAGGCCCAAAGCACGAAATTCATGCAAGAGTAGGCCTTCCTTCCCCCAGCTGCCAGCACTGGCTTCCCTCTGGCACCTGAGACCTGGGCTTCCCTCTGGCCACTGGCACATGGGACCCAGGCTTCCCCAGGCTTTGTCTGGAATGATGTCTGGTCTAATACTTTTATTATTATAGATGGGTGGAACAATAAGAAATTTGTAACATGCATAAGACATAATACAATTTTCAGGTTTATGTATTCTGAATATGAGTCTTTGTCAGATATATGTGCTGCAAATACCTCTTTGTTTTTTTTTTTTTTTTTTTTTTTTTAGAGAGAGTGGAATAGAGAGGTAAAGACAGAGAGAAATATTGATGTGAGAGAAACACATCTATTGGTAGCCTCCTGCATCCCCTGACCAGGGCCCAGGCTGGGGATGAGCCTGCAACCACGGTACGTGCCCTTGACCAGAATTGAACCCGGGACCCTTTGGTCTGCAGGCCAATGCTCTATCCATTGGCCAAACTGGCTAGGGCTCTGCTGTTGCTTTCTCAAATTTCTTAATAATTTTTGAACAAGGGGTCCACAAATTAGGTAACCAGTTTTGCCTTTATGGCTGGTACTTTTTCTATCCTGTTTAAGAAATCTTTCAATAGCAAACTCATGAAGAATTTCTCCCATATTATTTCCTAGAAGCTTTATTATTTTGTTTTCATATCTAGATCTAGATCCACCTGGAATTGATTCATTATGCTGTGTAACATGAAATAGGAGTCATTTTGTCCACATGGATATCTAATTGACTCAGCCCTGTTTATTGAAGAGATCATCCTTTTATCATTGCTCTGGGGAGCCATCTATATATATAAGAGCCTAAGCGACTGTTACGACCTGTTGACTGAACGTCTGGTCAACCGGTTCTATCACGCACACTGACCACCAGGGGGCAGATGCTCAATGCAGGAGCTGCCGCCTGGTGGTCAGTGTGCTCCCACAGCCAAACTCCTTCGGTCCCTCCCCCTGGCCAGCCAGCCCTAATCGGCCCCGATCACCAGCCAGGCTGAGGGACCCCACCTGTGCACAAATTCATGCACCGGGCCTCTACTTGTATAAAATCAGGTGTCCAGTGTGTCTGAGTCTCTTTTTGCACTCTTATTCTGTTTTGCCTTATTTGTTTATCCTGGGCCAATACAACACTGTCTTACTTACTGCACTTTCTAATAACACCTAATATCTGATAGTGTAGGTTCTTACCTCTTGTTCTTCTTCAAGATTCTTTTGGTTATGATTGGCTCATTGGAGGGTGAATTGACATCTTTACAATGTGGAGTCTTCCAATTTATAAATATGGTGTTTTAAAATTTATTTGAATGTTTTACAGTTTTCTATGTAGAGGTCTTTCGTATAGGTTTTACTAGATTTATTCTTAAGTAGCGCGGATTTCTTGATGCTCTTTTAAATTGGTATCTTTTTAAAAATGAATGTTCTGTTTGTTTCTAGTACATTTAAATATGGTTGTTTTTACACATTGACCTTATATCTAGTAATCTTACCTTTTCTCTTTTTTTATTCTAATTATCTGTAAATTATTTTGTATGTTTCTAAGTATATAATCTTTAGCATCTGTGAGTACTGTTAGTTTTATGGATTTACAGATTAATTTTAATTGACTTCAGAGAGGAAGGAAAGGAGAAAGAACAAGCGAGAGATAGAGAGAGAGAAAGAGAGAGAGAGAGAAACATATACGCCTGACCAGGGATCAAACTCCAAACCTAGGTATGTGCTCTGACCAGGAGCCAACCCTTGACTTTCCGGTGCACGGGATGGCGCTCTAACTAACTGAGCCACACAGGCCAGGGCTGGATTTCTTTACCATTTTCTAATGTCTTTTTCTCTGGCTAGGATCTCTAGAATAATGTTGAATAGGAGTAGAGGCAATGGGATGAAAATTTTTGTTTATGTTCAACCTAAGAGGGAAAGTTTCCTTTTCATGTTTCACCGTTAAATACAATGCTTCCTAAAAGTTTTCTGAAGAAATCCTGTAATAAATTAAGAAATTTCGCCCTGGCCAGTGTGGTTCAGTGGTTGAGCATGGACCTAGGAACCAGGAGGTTCGATTCCTGATCAGGGCACATGCAGAATCAATCCCCAGTGTGGGGCATGCAGAGGGCAGCCAATCAATGATTCTTTCTCATCATTGATGTTTCTATCTCTCTCTCCTCTCCCTTCCTCTCTGAAATCAATAAAAATATATTTTTTTAGAAATTAAGGAATCTCCTTGTCCAATTTGCTAAGATGATGAATTTTTATCATATACTTTATTGCTGTATTGAGATAATAAGATGAATTTTATATATTTTATTGAATGTTAAAACCTCTCTGCATTCTTGGAAAATCCTAAACAACATATATATTTATATAATCTGGATTTGGTCTGCTAATATTTTGTTTATGATTTTTATGGCTATGTTATGAGTGAGATTAACCTATAATTTTCCTTTCTTGTAATGCTCTTTTCAGGGCTTGGGAGCCTCATAAAGAAGTTACAAAGTGTGCCCTCCTTTTCCATTCTTTGGAAGACATTGTGCTAGACTGGGTTATTATTTCCTTCATGTTTGGTAGAATTCACTAGCAATACATTTGGTCTGATGTTTTCTTTGTAGGAAGGGCTGAAATTATGGATTCAACTTTAAACAAAATAATTATAGGATCATTTGTATTTTCTATTTCTTCTTGTATTAGCTTTGGGAAATTATATAGGATTTGCCCATTTCACATAATTTTTCACGTTTATGGGCATAATATTCTTGGGATCCTTTAGTGTTTTAAGATACTAAAACAATTTCACTGATTTAAAATATTTTCACTTACTACTTAAAATATTTTTATCATTGAGTGTATCCTCATAAAGAATATTCTAATACATGTATATCTATTTTAAAAGTAATTAAACAAAGATCTATGTATGTGGATATCTACTTATCAAGATTGAATAATAGATATTACTGTCATGTTAGAAGTCCCCGTGTGTGCCTTCCTGGTTGAAATCTCCTCTCTCCCACATTTATGTTAATTACTAGAGGCCCGGTGCATGAAATTCATGCACAGGTACATTCTCTAGGCCTGGCCGGCGATCGAAGCGCGAGTATCTGGTGTGGAAGGGCAGGTCCCAGCTGACCTCTGGGCCCTGAGCAGCACCTGGGCCCCCGGACCCCCATGCATCCCCCTCCGCCTGAGTCGTGGCACCTGAGTTCCCACATGGAGATGTGGTGAGCACAGCAAGACGCCATGGGCCAGGGAGCAGTGTGGGCCACTGGACCACCCAGTGGTGCTGCATGGAAGCCAGGCGGGCAGCGTGCTCTCTCCTGGCTGGCCTCGCAGACTGGCTCCTGTGCAAACCCACAGGGAGCCTGACCAGCCCTGTGGTCCCGGTGACTGTGGCCTGGCTCACCTGGAAGAGGCTGCTCCTGGCTCACCTGGAAGAGGCTGCTCGGGTGTGGGACAGGCTCCTCGCCCGCACCTGACAATGGGGAGGAAGGGGAGGGAGAGGGGAGGGGAGGGAAGGCTTCCCTGGCTTGCAAGCCCTGGCATCCTGAAGGAGGGTAGCAGGGGGAGTGAGAGCAAGCTCGGTGGGCACCTGCATTCTCACCGCACCTCCATCCCCATCAGCCCCGCCCCCAGGTAGCCAGCGATAGGTCGCAGCATGTCCTGATGCCTGCCATGTTCCGCGCCACCCCCTGGTGATCAGCACACATCATAGTGAGTGGTTGAACTCCCAGTCTCCTGGTCGAACTGTCGGTTGAGGGGACAATTTGCATATTAGGCTTTTATTATATAGGATTCCCTTGCTCTTCTCTATCGTTCTTCCATCTCCTGTGTGTATTCCTAAGCAACATATAATTTTGAAAAACTGAGTAGCAAGCCCAAGCCTAGTTTGTAGGGGAAGAATAATGTTAACTCTGTTTAATAAAAGCTCTCAAAAGATAAACAATCTTGGGTCACACAGTCTGAGGTTGGGTTCCCCCGAGACTGCACAGGGACCCCCTTCTGTGAGAGCCAGAGGCAAGGTTATTAATGAGTTCTGTGGCATCTGCCAGGGCTAGTTTCTGAATGAGCAGCTAGGCTGGGGGAGTGGCCTGCTTTTTATTTTTGATTCAAAGCTCACCATGACCTTGCTGTTGCTCTCAAAAGTAGGTCAGAGCCGAACACTTCTGTGGACATGGAGGGGTAGGGAGAGCAGGCACTTCATCAGCATGCCATGAGATAAGCACAGATGAGAGTCCTGGGCATTGTGTCCTCATGTGAAGAAGATGGTGCAATAGCAGGGAGCACCTTAGGTTGACTGTTCTCAGTACAAGTGTCGCTTGAGCCACTCTGCTCTGTCTGGGCTGGTCGTGCTGTGTCTGGGATCTCCCTTCCCTCTCCTGGAGGCTGTCTTTGTCTCTCTCCTCTGTTGGATCTCTTGCTTCCTGTCTTCTCAAGTTTTCTTCTTTCTTGATTATTGTTTTTATATTGTTGCCCATCACAAGTTTTTAGGGCTTGTGTAGAAATGAAAACGTCTTTATTAGATCCTCACTTTGATTGACAATAACTGTGCTATTGGCTTCTTGCTTCCACTCTTACTGGGGAGAAGTCAGAAGCTGTTCTGATTCTTCATCCTTTGTCCTGAACTGTTTGTTTTTCCTCTTTGAAAGCTTATGGAATCTCTTTTCTTGGTGTCCTAAAATTCATGATCACCTTGCTTGGTATGGGTGTTTTTTCACCCATTGTGCTGGGCCTAAACAGGCTCTTTTAATCAGACAACTTATGTCCTTCAGTTCTGCAAAATGTACGTGAATTATTTCTTTGATACTCTCCTTCCTCTCCCTGAACCCATTGCTGTGATTCTTTTGTTTGGCCGTCAGAACTTGTGGACTAGTTCTGTAATATTATTGTTTCTTATTTTCTACCCCCTCTTTTCTTTTTCTCTTTACTTTTTCAGAGATTATCTCAACTTTATTTTTCAATCCTGTTATTAAGACCATTTGGGGGATTGTTATTTGGATTTTTGTTAATCCTCATCCGAGGATATTTTTTCCATTGATTTTTAGAGAGAATGGAAGGGAGGGGAAGAGAAAGAGAGAGAGAAACATCGATGTGAGAGAGACATACTGATTGGTTGCCTCCAGCACATGTCCCCCCAGGGCCAGGGATCGAACCTGCAAGAATGAAGTACGTGCCCTTGACTTGAATCAAACCCTGGCTAACGCTATAACCACTGAGAAAAACTGGTCAGGGCTGGATTATTTCTTTATACAGTTGTATCCTCTTCTTGTTTCAAAGATGCAATATATATTTTTTTGCGCTAAGGATATTAATGATAGAGACTAAGACAAACAGAAAACAACAATTTAGAGGAAATAGATTACACAGGGAGGGAAGAAACTTTCAAAACTGCTCTTATATTTAAACTCTTTCCTCATATTTCTAGTAATCCTTGGCTGTCAGCTCATAATTTAGTGTTGGAGTCTAAAATAACGACTTGAACTCTGAGCTGCCCGGTAGGGCTTATTGACTTAAAGCTTCACAGAAGGGTCACCTTGGACAGGCCCTTTGTTATAAAGTCTCCAGGTCAATGTTGTCTGCTATTTCTTCTGGGACTGGTCTGGTTCCTCAGGGAAGGGTCTTCTCACCTGCTTGGATGGTGAAGGTCTGCGGTAAGACCTGGGGTCTCAGAATACGGTATGCATGTGGTCACTGTATCCTTCTGTTTTAGGTAAGCTGTTTTTTCAGCAACTCTCTGTTTCAACCCTCTTCAAAAATGAAACCTTCAGCCCTGGCTGGGTAGCTAGCGCATTTGGTTGGAGCATCGTCCTGATATACCAAGGTTGTGGGTTCGATCTCCAGTCAGGACACATACAAGAAGCAACCAATGAATGCATAAATAAGTGGAACAACAAATTTATTTCTCTCTCTCTCTCTCTCTCTCTCTCTCTCTCTCTCTCTAAATTAAAAATGAAACCTTTAAACTTTTTCAGGGATGGGAGAGGAGTACATAATTGTTCAGCCTCATGAAGTTGAGGAGGGGACCTAGGGAGCCAACTGCTTTCAACAGTTATCTCTGAGTCTCCTTATTAAGCCTCTTCAAGCCTCGCTGCCTGTCTCTGAGTCTTTTGTGGACTGTGTGGTGTAATAGAGGTTGGGTTTTAGCTTTCCCATGCCAATTGGAATTTAGCTTTCTAGGGTCTGCTAAGTCAATTTCTACTTGTCCGTAGGTTTTTCAGCTTCAAAATTCTGTTGCTGGTGTCTCTGCTTCTTCCTTTTTCCCCCCTGGTCTTTGTGGGTGATGATAAACAAAAACCTCTTCCCTGTATTTTTTGTGGTTTTGCCGGGGAACCAAAATTAGATGCAATTTTTTTTTTCATTTTTCCTTTTACCTCAGATGTGCATGTTCCTTTTACATAAATTCATTTGTTTTGATAGATGTTTGCATTTTTTCCAGCTTTATTGAGGTACTTGATATATAAAGTAGTTAGCATTTACATTAAGGTAGATTTGCCTTAAAATTGGATTTTGGTGAATTTGTGAATTTTGTGCACAAATATATTGTTGTTGATAAACAGATTTAGGTATGTTTTTCATATATAGCAGCTTGGTGTGCCCTGAAGTAACTTAGTAAGAATATGACTAGATGAAAGAAACTGAATTATAATTGCTTACAATACATTTTAGCAACAATTTCCTCTCATTCTCTCAAAATTCTTAAGTGTCTTGTCACTGGGTCATTTTTCCATTTTGTCATAATTTGCTTATTCTTATATGTACTGTAAATTTGTGTAATATTTGAAAGTACAGTAATAGTTTTTGAACCTCCAACTTCTGAGAAATTGGTGTGGCTTTGAAATAAACAGATGTTTCTTTGTTATTGCAAAGAAAACTGTTTTTTAGGGGGGAAATCTGAATCTCAAAGTCATAATAGTTTAGAGCTAGAAGAGAACTTACACCTGATTTCTGTTTTCTCCGAACCTATGCCTGAGCAGAGTGACACGTGGAAGAGTAAATAGTGCGGCTGAAACTCACTCAGCGGGTTGGTGACTCAGTCAAGGCTCCCCAGGTTGGTAGGTGCCCTTGCTATCAGTTATGACAAAAGAAAATTCAATCTATGGCCAGTAGGGGGAGCTCTTTTTCTCTTTTATGCTTTCCCAAGAACTGTACATTTATGTTCTCTGTGTTGTCAGAGCTTGAATCCTGGTTCATCCACTTTCTAGATGTGCCATTTCGTGCAGGTTCCTTAACACCTCTGAGCTTCAGTTTTCTCATCAGTAAAAAGGGGACGATGATGATGACAGTAACCGCTTCATAGGGTCACTGTGAGAACTGAGTGAGTTGAAGTATATAAAATGCTTAGAACTGTGTCTGGCTCTATTATTTACTGTTATTGCCATTATCCCTGCGGGGAGGGTAGGGGCTGCCTTTCCCACCAGCATGTGCATCCTTGCCTGTTTAAGGCAACTGTGAAGGTTGCTGGGGCTCCTCACAGTAAAAGAAATCAGTGGGATGGGGTTATTTGAGGAGGAGATAGTGAATAATCATAAGTAGGGATTTCATAATTAGCTCGTTGGGAAAGGATGGCTCACTTTTCTTCAATAACATACAAGGAGATTGCTGCTCCTTTCCGTGTTTCTTTTGAGATGATAATATGTAAACAAGTTTTTCAGACACTCGTTATATATTATAGTAGGCAACTGCCTATATGTGCACAGGGCAATAGGAGCAAAGGTACGAACCAGCCAAATCCTCCTTGAAGCACCTGGAGGCATTTAAAAGAAGAACTAGGCTTAGAAGAATGATTGAAATGTGCCGTGGGGATGAGGGTAGGAGGGCTGGAGAGACCTTCCAGGCCGAGGTAATGGTGCAGAGGCTGTGAGAGGGTCGGGTGTCTCAGGTACTTATCTAGCATTGTTGGATATAACTTTGGAGGCCTGAGGGAAGTGGAAGAAGTTGAGGCTGGAGTTTATATTGTGTCTTGTAGCGCCATTGCTGAGCACAAGAGTGGCACAATTGGATTTGCATGTTTCACTGGTCATTTTGGCGGCAGGCTGGAGGGTGAGTGGATGTGAGGAGTATCGGGAAGAGGCTGATGCAGTAAACCAGTAGAATCGATGGGCCCTGGGCCAAGGAGCTCTGAGAATGGAGAGAAGGCAAAGAGGTATTTAGGAGGGAGATTGGATTGGACTGGGAGGGAGGTGTGGGAAGAGGAGGAATCTGAGAGCTGAGGGCTTGGAGAAGGTGTGGGAGGGACCAGTAAGTGCTTGCAGCTGAACTCCTTGCTCAGGGGACCTACACAGGCCTCCTAGGGAAGAAAGAGTCATTGGAGTAGGAGTGCCACGAAGGAGAGCAGCGCCCAGGAAGCTGCTGGAGGACAGAGGAGAGTTTCAGAGGTGCAGATTTTTCGTCTATAGAGCAATTATCCAGAACTATATAATTATAGATGCACATGTGCGTGCATCTATAATTACCATAGAGAAGTCAAATAAGAAAAGAATTGTAAAGGGCATTGGATTTTTGCCATTTTAAAACGACGTGAGAGGAATTTCTGTTTAGTTAAGTGATGGAGACAGAAGCCACATAACACTCGGTTTCCATAGCAAGGGAGTGCTATTCTTTCCCAAGGTGTTTGGTGGTGAGATGGGATGAGGACTAGGCTTGTTCTGCCTTCCTTGTATAGAGACTTTTCGACCCCCACCCCACCTTTGGTTAGAACCGATGAACCTTTTCTCCCTCTGAACCTCACCATTTCCTATCCTGACTTCTATAAGAGCACACATGATATTTTATTATATTTGCTTCCTTTTTTAGTGTAATTTTTCTCTTTATACCATTAGACATAGATCTTCGGGGGGCGGGGGAGGACTAAGTCATCCATCTTTTTATTTTTAGTATCTATTACAGTAGACACTGGCATCATAGTCAGGCTCATTGAATGTTGGATGGATGGATGGATAGCTGGCTGGATGGATAAATTGAGGTTGGCTCAAAGTTACTGTGTGTGCGCACATGTGAAGCAGGTGACTTGGCGATGAGAGCAAGAGAGAGGCTAGACCAGGCTCGGCGCTTGGGAACAACAGTATGTGTTTGGAATTAGCACTTCGATAAACGGGAAAGGGACTGATGAGGAAGGAGCAGCCTCAGGATTGCTGAGATTGGAACTTTGTGGACAGGGAATGTGCATTGATTTTGGGAAGTTACAATATCGTAGACTTTTGGAGCTAGAGGGAACCTCAGAATGAATCCAGTGTAACCCGCCTGTTGAACACAGGACTCTAGGGTATGTGCACTGCCTTCCTAGCTAGATTGAGAGCCATGTGAGAGTCTGGCCATTGGCAAGTACACATTTATTCATTGATAATGTTAATACACTCTTACCTCTACACGAGGGTGGAGTGAGTAGAGAAAATTAGGTTGCATCATTCTAGTTTGAAAGTCTGAAAAATTATTCGAAAATTTATGTATCAGGCAGCAGGAGCATAGCAAAGGCAGATGATTCAGCTGTGTTGTCTTTATAGAGTATCTCTTTAACAGCATTGTAAAATTTTACCTATACAATTCCAAATATGCATCTGACTCTGTCTCCCTCCCCACATTGCAGGAGGTTTTTTCCTACTTGCTCCTTGGCATTTTTGTCATCGTTTTTACTTTCAATGGATTATATACCTTTGAGCAATAATGTAATGTCACTTTTTTTTCTGGTGAGTTCATGAACAAGTAGGTGTTTGTAATGAACTCTGTATAGAAATATATTTTGACTAGAGGCCCGGTGCACAAAATTTGTGCACTGGGGGGCGGGGGGTTGTCCCTCAGCCCAGCCTGCACCCTCTCCAATCTGGGACCCCTCGGGGGATGTCCAACTGCCAGTTTAAACTGGCAGTTAGACATCCCTCTCACAATCCAGGACTCCTGGCTCCCAACCGCTCGCCAGCCTCCCTGCCAGCCTGATCACCCCCTAACCACTCCCCTGCCAGCCTGATCAATACCTAACTGCTCCCATGCCGGCCCGATTGCCCCCAACTGCCCTCCCCTGCAGGCCTGGTCACCCCCAACTACTCTCCCCCGCTGGCCTGATCACCCTCAAATGCCCTCCACTGCCAGCCCTCTTGTGACAGCCATCTTTGACCACATGGGGGCAGCCATCTTGTGCAAGGGTGTGATGGTCAATTTGCATATTACCTCTGTATTATATAGGATATCTTATGTTAGAAAGTAATAGTTTCAATGGATGCACATCATAGCCCATTGCCTAGCGTTTTAGACAGATCTCTTTTAGTTCCGTCCGATATTACCTTTTAAACACCATTTGCAAAAAGGTGTGTTCCAGGACATGGTCACTAAGGCAACATCAAAGTTTGTCGTTTGGCCTGCAATCTCTCCTGGAAGGTTTCACAGGCACTAAAAGTGCTGCAGCTGCACACGTTGGTTGTTTGCATGTCTGGGTCCTCCAGCCGAAGGTGGAAGACAGAAAGGGTCTCCTTTTCACATTTAGTGCCACTACCCAGGGGGCCAGCAGAGGACAGGCTTGCTGCTTCCTCTGATCTGGGATTGGACTCTGCTTCCTGGCTCTGATATTCAGCAGTTTTCTGATTTGTTAGATGACATAGTTTCTAGAATCAGTTATGTAATACTAGAGGCCCGGTGCATGAAATTCGTGCACTGGGGAGGGTGTGTCCCTCAGCCCAGCCTGCACCCTCTCCAATCTGGGACCCCTCGGGGGATGTCCGATTGCCAGTTTAGGCCCGATCCCGTCCCTCTCACAATCCGGGGCTGCTGGCTTCTAACCACTCGCCTGCCTGCCAGCCTGATCACCCCCTAACCGCTCCCCTGCCAGCCTGATTGACACCTAACTGCTCCCCTGCCAGTCTGATCGCCCCCAACTGCCCTCCCCTGCTGGCCTGGTTGCCCCCACTGTCCTCCCCTGCAGGCCTGGTTGCCCCCAATTTCCCTCCCCTGCCGGCCCAATTGCCCCCAACTGCCCTCCCCTGCAGGCCTGTTCGCTCCCAACTGCCCTCCCCTGCAGGCCTTGTTGCTCCCAACTGCCCTCGCCTGCTGGCCATCTTGTGACAATGTGGGGGCAGCCATCTTGTGATGATGCGAGGGCGTGAGGGTCAATTTGCCTATTGCCTCTTTATTATATAGGATATTTAAAAACGGGTGGAAAAGGGCCACAAAGTAATTTCTTGTTTTCTCCACACATATTGCCTCTTTGGGGGCAGGTCTCTTTTAGCCCACAATGCTGGCCCTCTTTGAGCTTTTTTTGCCCTAATTCTCCTAAAATCACCCACGAAGGTAAAGTGACTCAACCCTCAACCCTTGTAATGTGGGGAGGTTTGTAGTCCTCAGGTGTTGGATGATGGGTTGTTTTTTTTGAGATATAATTAACATATAATATTAGTTTCAGGTGATGTTTGTATATATTGCAAAATGATTACCACAATAAGTTTAATTAATATCCATCAGCACACAATTCCAGATGATTCTTTGTAGAACATGAAAGAGGCTTTCGTGTTTCATGTTTGATTCCCCCATGAAGGCCCACAGTGCTGCAGCACTCCTAAAAAGACACGGGCTTTTATGGAGCTAAACTGTCTGTACACATCCATAGTAATAGGTTTCTGTTGTTGTTCTTGGAAAGCTGTGATAATAACAATCCTCCCTTTTAGAGGAGGAGCTACGTTTGGGAGCAGTGTTGGGCTGTGAGTTCAGGGGTCCTGGTTTCAATACTCCTGGTTTCAATACTCCTGGTTTTCCTGCAGGTCATCCTTTGCCTTTGTTTACCTGTTTGTGAGCACAGCATTCTTCCCAAGGACACACTGGTGACACTTCTTCAAGGCATCTCATTAAGAAAATGCGTTTCCTTTTTCAAAGTTTTGGTCACATCAGAAAACATAATCCCTGGGGAATGACCACTTCTCTCTGCCATCCCAGCCTGCCCATATTTTTATTTAGTTGCAGTTTTACCCTTTTCTATGAGTGAAAGTTGAACAATGACTAGGTGTCTCTACTACAGTAACAATCAGCCTCACCTGTCGGGGGTGGTTTGCAGTGTTAAATCTGTGCCACCTGGGTGTACCTCTCCAGTATCCAGTGGTATCGCGTCTTCTCCATGGATGGCTGGGACCAGGCTCTCTGAAACTTCCGCATTAAGTTCATGCTCCTGGCACTTGAATTTCAGTCTGTGTTTTCCTTGAAACCATATCCAGAGTATGTGTCAGTGCTGTGAATACAGTTAGGGAATGTGAGCCTCACAGTGATTAAATGACCCGAGTTTTTCCAGTAAATCAACCCAATTCTGCTCTCAATTTATAGCATGATGAAATTTGAGATCCTTGGGGATCATCTAGTCCAGTGCATTCATTTTACATATGAGGAAATTGAAGGCCCAGAAGGGTTAAGTAGATGTTTACAACTGCCACACACATTAGGGTGGCTGCTATAACACAACAAAACAAAACAAATTAATAAGTGTTGGCCAGAATGTGAAAAGAAAAAAAACAACCTGAAACCCTCGTCCACTGTTGGTGGGAGAGTAAAATGGTGCTGCTGCTAAGGAAATGTTATAACAGTTCCTCAAAAATAAAAAATAGGATTACCATATGATCTAGCAATTCTTTTTCTGGGTCTATACCCCAAAGGATTGAAAGCAAGGTCTTGAAGAGATATTGATACCCCCACATTCATGGCAGCATTATTCACAATAGCCATGGGTGGACCAGCAACCCAACTGTCCCTCACAGATGAATGGATTGGCAAGATGTAGTCTTACACATACTGTAGAATATTATTCAGTCTTAAAAAGGAAGGACGTTCTGACACATGCTACAACGTGGATGAACCTAGAAGACATTATGCTAATGTCACAAAAAGACAAGTGTAGTACAATTTCACATATGTGATGTACTTAGAGTAGTCACATTCAGAGACAAGGATGCGGGGAGGGAGAGGAATAGGGATATTCTTTATTGGGTGGAGAGTTTTTATTTGGGAAGATGAAAAGTGTCCTGGAGATGGTTGCACAACAGTTTGAATACTTCACACTACTGAACTGTACACTTGAACATTTTTAATATGGTACATTTTAAGTGTACTTTACCACACACATGCACACACACACAACACGCTTATGGCCTCATGGGCAGTTGGCATTGCATTCCCTCTCAACTCCCTATTCTGTTTTTGTCCTAATATGCCATTCATAGCATCCTTTCAGAAAAAAGGGATCACGGATCAAAAGCTAAAAAATCTTCCTTCCCCAACTGGTTTATCACCATCCAGAAAAATGATGTTCATTGTTGCTGCTCAGATGCTGTTTAACTCTCACCTTCCTCTCTTCTTCACATTGCTCCTCCCCCGCTGTGCTCTGGGCAGGAGGAGTTACACGCGGTGCTTAAAACGTGCCACATTCTCTCTTGCCATGTGCTGGGCCCTCTTGCCTGGGCTTCTTTTCTCCTCTACCTCTAAATCAGCGGTTCTCAACCTGTGGGTCGCGACCCCTTTGGCGGTCGAACGACCCTTTCACAGGGGTCGCCTAAGACCATCCTGCATATCAGATATTTACATTACGATTCATAACAGTAGCAACATTACAGTTATGAAGTAGCAACGAAAATAATTTTATGGTTGGGTCATTTAAAGGGCCAGAAGGTTGAGAACCACTGCAAGTGGTAGCTTCTGTGTTAGGACGCAGCTGGGGCATGATTTGTTCTGGAAAGCACTTTTGACCACATAGTCTGAATTAGGTGCTTACTCTTTTCAGGGTCATCCTGGCAACATGGAACTGTCATAACTCTTTTTCCTGGTCTGCATCTCATGCTGGACTGTTCTCGGACAGTCTTGATATTCGCAGTGTCTAGCACATTACTCTCAAAAGTAAATGGTTGAAAATATTTGCTGAAAGATGAACTATATCTTGGAAGATACTGCTGTAAAAGACATTCAAAACTGACACCAGCCAGGCTGGCATGGCTCAGTGGTTGAGCATCAGCCAATGAACCAGGAGGTCATGGTTCAATTCCCAGTCAAGGCACATGCCCTGGTTGCGGGCTCGATCCCCAGTGTGGAGCATGCAGGAGGCAACCAATCAATGATTCTCTCTCATCATTGATGTTTCTATCTCTCACTCCATCTCCCTTTCTCTCTGAAATCAATAAAAACATTGAAAAACTATTCCTCTTTAAAAACAAACAACTTTCACCAATTGCTGATCTGCAAAACCTGCCTTTTTTTTTTAAAGGTGTCTCATTTTTTATTGGAGTAAAATACACATAACATAAACTTTGCCATTGTAACCATTTTTAAGTACAATTCAGTGGTATTAAGTACATTCATGGTGGGCAGTCATCACTCCCATTCATCTTTAGAGCTCTTTCCATTTTGTAAAACTGAAACCCATTAAACAATAGCTCCCCATTCTTCTCTCCCCCCAGCTCCTGGCAACCAGCATTTAGTAATTGTCCTTGTGTGACTGGCTTATTTTGCTTGAGAGAATGTCTTCAAGGTTCATCCATGTTGTCAGAATGGTCAGAATGTTCTTCCTTTTTAAGGCTGAATAGTATTCCACTGTGTGTATAGGCCACATTTTGTTTATCCATTTGTCCCTCAGTGGACACTTGGGTTGCTCCTCCGCTTGGCTATTGTGAACAATGCTGCTGTGAACATGTGGTGGCCCTGACTTTTCAGACAAGGCACGCCTGCCCCTATGCCTTCCATACAGCACCACATAAGAATACGCCTTTAGTACCGGATTCTTTACAGCCTCTACCCTGAACCATTTCTCTCCATCTAGCTGCGTTCCGTCCTGTTCAGTCTCCCCAGCTTTGGTCTTGCGACTTGTTTTCCTCACCCAAACCTGCTCCAAAGGCTTCCTCTGCACAGGGATGCATGCCTACCCTGTGTTTGGTGTTCGTGGTTTCGGATCAGTGATGCTACAGGTCCAGTCTGAGGATGTGCTTCTATACCTCATGGTGTTTGGGAGTTCTTGATAGTTCTTCCCTTCCCTTCCCCATTTCCTTTTCCTTTTCCTTTTTTCCCTCCAGGTCTTTATCTCCCACGTTTCCAGCTATTCCCATCAGAGAAAGGAGGATTCATTGGCCACAGCCCTCCCAGGCTCTGTCCATTATGAAGCCTCTCCTTATCCTTGCCCCGCTCCCCCCACCTCCCGTGATGGCAAGACCTTGGAGAAATGAAAAGGGACCTCCTGTACTAGAGATGACCAACAGCACAATATAACGCCCACTCCCAACAGCTCTTGTTAGCGGATCTGGGCGGGGAGAGGGGGTGAGAGCAGTTTCTTTCACTTCTGTTCCGACTGGGGCCGTCCTGGTTCTCAGTTACCACATGCTCTTTTTCTCCTCATTCCTTCACTTCACTCTAAACCTGTTCCTTCTCTGTCATTCCCCAAAGTGCCACTGGCAGGAGGCCGACTGTGAGTGACACACTTCACCGCAGGTTTTGGGGTCGCCTGGAGGGAAGTTGCGGCCTGGAGGGAAACGAGAGATGGCCGACTGGTGAACTGAGTCTCAGACAGTATCGGTCTTTGGACTTTCGAAGTGTTCTTTGGAAATTCTTCCCCTTGGAATTTCTACGGACAGTCTTTTCCTTTAGGCTGCAGTGATCTGTTTTAGAGCTCAGCTGTCCTTACTGTGAGGAAGCCAGGAGGCTTAGGAGCGAGGAGGGTAACCTGCATCATTGCCCTGCCCCAGCTTTTCCCTCATGGAAGAGCCAGGTATAGGTATAGTTGCTGCCTGTAGCATCCCTTCCCTGTAGTTCCAACTCACGCGGATGAGGTCAGGCAGGAGGGTGGAAGCATTCGAAACATCTCTTTGACTAAAATTCATTGCCAATCAGATCGTTCACCACATTTTGTGATGCAAGTGTCTGACTGCCTGCATCAGAGCTTCAGCGTCTCTAAGCGGTTAATGAAATTTTTCTACTGTGTGTGATTTTGTGCAAATTTTCAAACACGTTTTTAAAAGTCTGGGCAATTTGGTTTGAATCATCTCAGATGCTCTCCTCACTCTGAGACAGTGATTACGACAGCTGCTCCCTGCCCAAGAGAGTACACGACAATGGCACAAAAATTACTCAAAACTGATTATCCCTCGAGTTTGTGTGTCATTTAACATTTTCTGTCTATGGAGAGAGTTTTGGCTTGTTGCTTTCTCAGCTAATTAACAAGCTTCCTGTTTCTCGTTTCACATTTGGCAAATTATGTTTAGAGACAAATCTTATCTGTAGTTTCTTGGGGAACTTCAAGGTGGCTCAGATATTTCCTGGGTGCGTTATAGGGAGGGCTGATGGAGAAAGACGGGTGCCGCGAGGTCTCCCTGTGGGCCCCAATGAGCTCCTGCATGCCCCGCCACGGATCATAGAAGGTGACAGCTCGTCTTCCGTAGTCCTCACCTAAGAACTTCACTCGTTTGCTGTGGCATCATGGGATTTTTTTGTTAATTGGCTGTGTTAAGCTGAGCTTGTTGAAGATACTTCTTTGTTATCTCTCCCCGTATCTTATTTGTGTTAATAGGTAAATAATATAAGGGGAGAAATATACGTAATTTGAGGAAATTGTGGACATTTCATTTACTTGGTAACATAAATGGGGCTGTGAACAAGTCAACATTCAGAGCTTCCAAAATGTTTTTTTGTTTTGTTTTGTTTATCCTCATCCGAGGATATTTTTTCCATTGATTTTGAGAGAAAAAGTGAGAAACACTGATGTGAGAGAGACACATTGGTTGCCTCCTGAACTAGCCCCAACCAGGACCAGGGATCAAACCTGCAACTCAGGTACGTGCCCTTGACTGGGAATTGAACCTTGACTCTTCAGAGAGTGGGCTGGTGCTCTAACCACTGACCCACACTGGCCAGGGCCCAAAATGTTTTTGAACCTGTTCAGATAAAAAATATCTGGTTATATTTTTTCGACTTAATGGATGGTGTGGCTTTAGAGTGAGACAGTCCTGGGTTTAAATCCCAACTCCACTGCTTATTCGTTGTAAGAAATTGGGAAAGTTGCTTAACCTCTTGGTTTGTTTGTTTGAGCATTCATTCATTCATTTGCTTGTTCCTTGTTTCCTTCCTTTGTGAATAAAAACATCAGAGAAGTACAAGGAAAAATACAATAAATTCCCTTAGTCCCACCACTGAGAATTAACTATATTTGACTATATTTTCTCTTAGTCATTTTTCCCTATCCCTAGTTAAAAATTACCCCAATAATATATGTGTACACTTTCCTTTTACTCCCCATTGCTTGGAAAACAATATTTACCTTGTTCAATTAAAATGAGATAAAAAAAATTAAAGCACCTGGCCAGTGCCTCGTCCACAGTAGGCGATTGGTGTGTGGTCATTGTTGTTATTAGTTATTGCTCCCCTTCTCCTATGCTTGCTTCTTTCGTTGCACATCTCCACTAGAAAATATAGTCCTGGCAAATTGACGAACATATGCAAACGTTTTCTTTTGATGCATTATTTCTCCTTCTAGGAAGTATTTGCAACCCCCAACTTGAGGAATTGTTGTCACTACATGGAGGAATGTAGAATGCACCATAAAACTTATTTATAGAGCAAATAATGAAAATGTATTGAAAAAGCAGAACTTACTAATACAAATGATAGGCTACATTTGGGAAACTCCTTAAAATAAAGTGATTGAACCCAATTATAAAATATTTCACACATTACTTAAAAAGCTATAATAGTGGGGGGACAGAAAGCTGGAGAAAAAAATTGCTTACTTAAACTCTGCCGCGGAAGATTGATTTATATCATGCTTGTGGTGACCTCGCAGAGCAAGCTTCTGTCAGGTAATTAATGCTGGGGTTTTATTAATTTATGAAGAGCAGGGAAGGACTAGTTTGTCTTTATTGAAGCAAATTCTCTCCAAGTGACATGTTAAAAAAATCTAGGTGATGAAAAATGTGAGCAACTTGTCAATTTAAATGAATGTTCTCTTTATGGGCTTCTTAGATTGTCTTTGCACTAAATCTCTATGCCAAAATGAGTGGTAGCATAATTAAAGAGCATGGAAGTTAGAGTGAGCATAGTTTGTAATCTATGACCGTGTTAACACATTGTATGCGGGAAACGTATTTATACGTTTTACGTTGACTGTAAGTAGTAGAGCCACCTGTTACTACCCGCAAACAATGTTAATAATGTCTTCCCTTTTAAAAATACTCTAAGTGCCTTTAATACTATAAAGGATATAATAGGTAATACTTACACAGGCATACCTCAGAGATATTACAGGTTGGGTTCCAGACCACCACAGTAAGTGAGTTGTAACCTTTTTGCTGGTAGAGGGTCTTGCCTTCAATTTGCAAAAAACATCTGTGAAGCTCAGTAAAGTGAGGTGTGTCTGCGTAGAGGGTATGTCCAGGCAGTGTGATGAGTTTGTTACCTGGTATCATTTGATCCTTATGATAACCCTCTGAAGTAGGCTGTTTGATGGTCCCATTATGAACGAGGAAACTGAGACAATGAACTTACCCGAGTTTACATAGCTAACCGGGAGGAGCCGGGTTTCAAATCTTGCAGCTGGTTCTAGGGTCTGTGATTTTCAACTACTATACTTTGCTGATTGCCATTAAATCTAGAATTTCAAGAGCACCTCTTACCTGATAAGTAGAGCAAATATGTGATCTTGGAGCCTTGTATATTTTGGAAACTTGACAGGGAAACTAAAAATAGTGTTTGTGGATTTTTTTTTTTTTTTGGTACACGGCACAAAAGCCAGTCAAAATAGCTGTTCATAAACACATCTACTCCCTTCTCTTGTGGTTGGATAAAAAGCCCTTCTTTAGTGAGTGGGAAGGCATGCCTCTCTTCTTGACAGGCTGAGGTTATGATGTTCTTTATTTTATTAACTACAGGCCCGGTGCATGAATTCATACACCAGTGGGGTCCCTTGGCCTGGCTTGCAGGATCAGGCCGAAACTGGCTCTCCAACATCCCCTGAGGGGTCCCGGATTGCAAAAGGGTGCAGGTCAGGCTGAGGGACCCCACCAGTGCACGTTTGGGGCCGGGGAGGGACGTGGGAGGTTGGCCAGCCTGGGAGGGACTGCGGGAGGGCTCCAGGGCATGTCCGGCCTGTCTTGCTCAGTCTCGATCCACTGGATCCCAGCAGCAAGCTAACCTACTGGTCAGAGCATCTGCCCCCTGGTGATCAGTGCACATCATAGCAAGTGGTTGAGTGGCCTTAACATATCATTAGCATATTACACTTTGATTGGTTGAATGGATGACCGGACACTTAGCATATTAGGCTTTTAGTATATAGGACTAGAGGCCCAGTGCACAAAATTCGTGCACTGGGAGGGTGGGTCCCTCAGCCTGGCCTGTGCCCTCTCACAGTCCAGGAGCCCCGCGATCGATCACCCCAAAGAGGGAGGCCCCGCCCACCTGCTGCAGTGCCACTGCTGGGTAGCCTGGGCCTCCCTCTTTGGGGCGATCGATCGCAGGGCTCCACGATTGATCGCCCCAAAGAGGTAGGCCTTGCCCACCCAGCCGGGGCTCTGTGATGGATCGTGCCTGGCAGAGAGAGGCCCTGCCCACCCGCCGCAGCCCATCAGTAGGTGGCCTGGGCCTCCCTCTTTGGGGTGATCGTGGAGCCCCGTGATTGACTGATCACCCCGCCAGCCGGTGGCCTGGGCCTCCCTCTGCAGGGCGATCATGGGGTGATGGCTGGGCCTCGACCTGCCTTGGCACTTGGCTGGCTTGGTGCCAGTGGGTGTCATAGGTATGGTCTTCCGGATGGTTGTTCTGCTGTTTGCGTTTGGTCGATTTGCATATTATGCTTTTATTATTATACAGTGGGGCCTTGACGGAGCTCGTAAGTCAAATTACTCGTATGTCAAATCAAGAAGTGAACGAGTGAGACACGTGATGCTGGGCTGATGTTGTGGCGTTCACTGTGACGTTCGCTGCGCCAACTAGCGGTGGGGTATCTGAAGCTGGCTCGTAACCCAAATTTTAGCTTGCAACTCAAAGCAAAAAATCGGCTGAGAGACGGCTCGTATCTCGAAAAACTCGTTAGTCGGGACACTCATAAGTCAAGGCCCCACTGTAGATATTTTTTAAAAAAATATATTTTATTGATTTTTTACAGAGAGGAAGGGAGAGGGATAGAGAGTTAGAAACATTAATGAGAGAGAAACATCGATCAGCTGCCTCCTGCATACCTCCTACTGGAGATGTGCCCTTGACCGGAATTGAACCTGGGACCTTTCAGTCTGCAGGCTGACGCTCTGTCCACTGAGCCAAACCGGTTACGGCATTATAGATATTTTTATTTCAGAGAAAAAGGGAGAGGGAGAAAGATAGAAACATCAGTGATGAGAGAATTGTTGATTGGATGCCTCCTGTATGCCCCCTACTGGGGATTGAGCCCGCAACCTGGGCATGTGCTCTTGACCAGAATCAAACCTGGAACCCTTTAGTCCACAGGCTGACGTACTATTCACTGAGCCAAACTGGCTAGGGCTGATGTTCTTTATTTTTAATGTTCATGTGCTGAGTGTCCAATATGTGTGGAGCTCCATGTTAGCTGCCGGCAGGGGAGGAGAGAGATACAACAATGAATAAGCCTCAGTCCCTGTGTCAATGATCTATTGAGAGGAAAAGCTCAGTCTGTAAATAATTCAAAGGCATGGATGAATCAGGTGGGGGAGTGGGCGAAGTCTGGCATGTGGAGGACAGGTGTGAAGGCAGATACCATTTTGAAATGTCAAGTCAGCAGGATCCCAATCTGCTATTCCTTGTGTGTCAGACATGCCATTGAAAACCACATTTACTAGTGCCTACTGTATATCAGGCCCTGTGCTAGAAAATTGTTTTGAATTTTCCTAAAATATGCTGTGGGACTTATTTTTTTGTTTGTTTGTTTATCCTCATCTGATACTTTTTCATTGATATTTAGAGAGTGTGGAAAGGAGGGGGAGAGAGAAAGAAACAGCGATGTGAGAGAGACACATCGATTGGTTGGTTGCTTCCCACTTGTGTTGCGACCCCAGGGCTGGGGAGCGAGCCTGCCCTTGAGCTGAATTGAACATGGGACCTTCAGTCAGTGGGCGGACACTCTATCCACTGAGCCAAACTGCTGAGGGTGGGTACTTAGTTTTTAAGTATTAGGAAGGTTTAAAATTTAGAGAAACCAGAGGTTTCTCCCTAGGAGCTGCCATAGCTGATTGATACTGGCATTAGGCCAGACCGATGTACTGCCGGTGACATTCTGGTGAACCGGGACTAAACACAGTGGTAATTAAAGGTGCCAGCGTTGCTATATATGGACAAGGGAATACTAGGCCACATTCATATTGCTTCTAGAAGAGAAGGAACACATAGAAAGTGTATTTATTAAGAACTGTCTTCTTCCTTAGGCGTTTTTCTCTATTACCAAAACTTTAGGTTGACTTTCAAAAACTAGAACACATACATGATTATTCCCAAGGATACACTGGTGGACTCCTGTATGTCTGTGCAGGTAAAGATAAAAATGAATGTAAGTCACCAGATATGCTACCCTTTAGAATGAATGTCGAGGCCTGTATTGACTAACATACCATACAATTTCTCTTATCCCAAGTCTGTCACCGGTATAATTCAGAAGACATGCATTTTCCTTTTAATATAGTTCCTACCATGATTTGAAATTCCTGTCTATTACCTGTCTTGGAGTCTTATACAGTGGGAATGATGATGGAAAGATAATGTCAGGTTCTTAATAAATACATAAAAATTCAATTTTTTCAGAATATTCTTTAAAAAAAGTTTTTAAATGTATTTATTGATTTTAGAGAGAGAGGAAGGGAGGGAGGGAGAGAGAGAGAAACATCAATTTATTGTTCCACTTATTTATGCATTTGTTGGTTGACTCCTGTATGTACCCTAATCAGGGATTGAACCCACAACCTTGGTGTATCGGGACAACACTCCAACCAACTGAGTTACCTGGACAGGGCTATTCTTTTGAAGTCAACGAAGTATAATGATACATTAAAAAATTCTTAAGAATTAAGGATCTTTTTTTTTTTTTGGCTTAAGCTTCATTTTATCTGAAAATATAACAATCCAAACTATTTTCTCCAAGCATTGAAGTTGGCCAACATTTATATTGGATTGAGGAATTCTTATAGAGTAATAGACTCTGAGTATCAGTTAAGTTGATCTCAGAGAATCAGTGTTGGAAGCTATTGTACTGGTATTGGTAGTTAACCCTCACCTCATCTCAAATGTCCTTTCTTAGCGCTCCCAACTGCGGGGCTTGCAGGTTTCACCTGAGAAGTCCAAGGGACAGGACCTTTAAGGTCTCCTAAGGCCGCATATCTCACTGCATTCTTAAATGTTGCTGTATCCGCCTCTCTCTAACTCCAATTCACCAGTTCTGATTTAGCCCTTTGGAGTAAACATGAAGCTAGTCTCAATATTCCTTCCAGTGACTGCGGGCACCAGGGTAAGAGAATAAAAGAGGAGTGTGGTGAGGACCTCAGGAGGCTGTTCTGGCCAGTGGGTCAGGCCCTGGGTCCTCAGGAGGGCAGACTTCTGGGTAAACTGCTAACAGGGCCATCTTAACCTTCATCTTGGACAGTAACAACAAACACTGAGACAAGGCGGACACCCAATATAAATGCGTTGAGTGCCTGTTTTGTAGCAGTACTGTGCTAGGTGTTAGTTCTAAAGATGAGGCATCTGAAACCCAGAAATTAAGTAGCTTGCCCAAGCACATACAGTGATAAATATGGGCATTAGAATTCTAGCCCTGGTGTGCCTGCCTCTGTGGCCGGCACTTTTCTAACCCACCACATTGTCTGCTGGAGGGGCTCATTAGGTGCAGTGACTGTGCTGTCACACACTCCCTCAGCAGCCCACACATTCTGTCTTCTCTTTTGAATGAACCCAGCTGGGAGATGTCAGGCTCCCAGGCCAATATTAATGTTGATTCTAATCGCTTTCCTCTTCCTGATGCTTTTCTCTTCTCCCCATCAAAATTAAGCATATTCCCTTATCAAAGGCATTACCCTTCTCCTCCAGGAACATATATTTCTAAGCTAAACTAATCTGCATCAATTTATAAGAAACATCTCCTTTCATATTCCTTGACTGGGTCAAAGGAATCTTAGAATGGCTGGGTGCAAAAGGTGGGGAAATCTAAGCTAACTAGTTAGTCATGACCAGGTTAAACAATGCTTTCATCTTCCAAAGTTAAGGGTCTTCCAGTTACACTCATCCTGATGTGGACGTACGTAATTGTGAATATCATAATTCAAAGCACACAGATGAGCTTTGTCCTTGGCTTCCTTTCAGGTGAAATTTAATAGTTCAGTGAAATAAAGCTCTGGGAAAGCATTGAAATATACGTACTTGGGAGGAGGCAGAGAGAATGGTATCCCTACAAGTACTCGCATAGGATGAAAGTGAACCTTTCATACTGCCTTCCACTACCCATTTGTCTCTCCCTCAGTAAAAGGTAAGCTTCTTGAGGGTAGAGAATGTATTGAATTCATACTCTCTTTGGCCATAAATAGCATAATGCCTTTTCCGCAGCAGTTGATGAATACATGTTTATGAATGAATCAATCAATAAAAGAAATACAAAGATGTCTTTATATGGTCAACATGAACCTACCTCAAGTGATATTGAATCAATTTCAGTTACTTCGAGGCAAGAAAATACTTTACAGTATTTTACAAGCCAAGAAGACTAATAGGATGATTTCTACAATCTTGGGTTATCTATGAGTTTCTGGTTACGAGGACCTTTAATTGGATATTTCCAACTAAAGTACATTTAAGTACATTTCTGGTATGTACTCTAAAATGGGACTTCCACTTCAGCTGTGAATTAAATAACTATATAAGTTTTTAACTTACACATATTTCTGGTCTGTAAATAAAACTAGTTATTCTTAAAATACTTCACCCCAAATATTTGAGTGTGTTTGGGGGAGTGTTAGGGATGACTTTGTGTTTGGAAATATGCAATGAAAGGGGATGGTCTGAGAAAGCATAAACAGGGACCCTCAGGAGGTAGAGATGGTGCTGAGTAGGATTTGGTGTTGGAATTTCAAAGCCTCTCTGTGCCATGCTTGACAGAATCCTTTCTCTGAAATAAGCAAAATACAAAAGGCACACCTGATTGTCTTCAAGGATGCCCGTGTTTAAAAAGAGAAATCGGTTTTTATGACTAAGAAGAGAAAATCATGCAGTAAGAAAATAAAATGTCGCCCTGACTGGTTTGGCTCAGTGGATAGAGCATCGGCCTGTGGACTCAAGGGTCCCAGGTTTGATTCCGGGCAGGGGCATGTACCTTGGTTGTGGGCACATCCCCAGTATGGGATGTGCAGGAGGCAGCTGGTCAATGTTTCTCTCTCATTGATGTTTCTAACTCTCTTTCCCTCTCCCTTACTCTCTGTAAAAAAATCAATAAAATATATTTAAAAAAGAAAATAAAATGTCTCGTATTAAATGTGACGTGTCAGATCACTGTAAGGTTTTTTCCTTCCCCCTCCATTTCTTTCTGCTGCCCTGACTCTGAGTCTCTCTCACGAGAGACTTTTCTGATGCTTGTCACCATGAGCTCATTGTGTGTGGGCTCCCTCATGGAGGAGGAGCAGAAAGAGCCGCTTATTAAGGCCCCATGTTTAGGTCTGAGGAGCGTGTTAACGTCGTACAGTGCTGGCCAGTTACTGTCGTGCTCAGTAGTGGCTCACAGACCTTCAAGAGCAGAGAGGAGAACAGTGGCTTTTATGTCACCAGACCCCCACTCTTTCTGTCAGCAGGAGTGCAAGGATGTACCCATTCTGCCAGTGGGCGACAGCACCAGACCTGATACCTGGTTAGATGCTCTGACCCTGGGAGGCTCTGTGCAGGTGAGCCGCTCCCTGGGAGCCGGAGCTGTGGCTGCAGGGATAGGTTCCAGGCCCCTTTCCCGGCAGCTGGCTCCCTGTGCCTTTTCTCTCTCTTCACAGCAGGCTTCCTGGGGGCCTTTTCTCTTGGTAATTGTCTCCACTAGCTCTGCTCAGTCCCTGAAGATAGGCACGTAGGCCCTTTTTATTTTAAGACTTTACTGTTATACAAAAATAGCAGCATTAGGAAATCACGGAAGTCCCAGACCCGATTCCCTTCCGGAAGCCCCTGGGACACGGCTTTCATTTCTTATGTGGGGCTTCCTTTTTCTTCTGGCTTCTACTCCCTTTTCCCATTAAAGGGATGGTTTGCTTTTAAGAAAGCCTCGCTCCCGCTCCCAGCACGTAGTCCTGGAGATCCCTGCTCCCTTGTTCCTGGGAGCTCCTGTCTCCGGGGATGTTCCCCGGGAAGTGGAATCTCTGAGATATTCAGGGCATTTTCTCAAAACACTCATTTTCTTTAGCAATCCGAGTCATTCACACCCCATGTGAAGTTTTCACTGAGCCTTCTTTTCCCCAAATTCAGCTTAAAACGTAATTGTTTGGGGCCAGACCAAGGAACCGTTTTGCCCAAATGCAAACTCACTGATACTATTTGATGAGTAACAATCACTTGATCACTAAAGAGTGATGGTAAGGTGGATTGGGTGGCCATCTCACCCGCTGTGGTCCTCAAGCAGCGTCCATGCCGGCCTTGTTTCCTCTGCAGGCCGACGGCCTGTGACATCTTTTGCTATTTGAAAAACAATATTCCAGACATGATTAAGAAACCATGACTCACACAATAACTATAATAGCAGGCTTGTGCCGCGGCTGCTTTTAGAGCATTGTATTTTAGTGCCCATTTAATTATGTTTGCTATAAATGTTGGCAGTCTTGGTTTTCCTCTCTAATGTAAACAAAATAATATTGTGGAATCCCCCGGCTAGTTATTGCTATAATAATAGAAACTCTTTAAAACTTTATTTTCTAGTTTCAACTTCCGTGTAAGTTTAGAATGGGACATTTTTAAGGAAGCTTTATTTTTTTAAAAAGAAAAACGAGTCAGTTTTTGCTTATAATAAATCTAAGAGAGGTGAAATAGAATTTTCATCTTGAAAGTAAACAAGCTTGTGACTACTAGTAAAAAGTGGAACTGAAGAAGGATTTGGGAGAGAGGCCCTGCTGTCAGTCATGACATGTCTGAGTGGGCTAGCAGGCTAGGTCCAGGACTTTGGCTTTGGCCATCCCGGAATTCGATTTCCTCAGCTCACTGAGAGTTGAGTGAACTCAGGGGTATTGACTACTCTTAACTGGTGAGTATGTTTCCCTCCTCTGTGGCAAAGTTTCTTTGGGAAGTGAAATGACAATCAAAAGTCTGCACGATGAGCATGGAGTCAGAGCCAAAGGGACCAGATGGTCTGAGTGGCATGTCAGCCAGCCTTGGGAGCCGGATGTCCGCGTCTGCTCCCCAGAGGCAGTGTTGGAGAGCAGAGGGCCTGGCTCCTCCTCTTGGCGGGCAAGGCTGTCTTTCTTGCTGGCCCAGTGCAGGCAGCTGGGCGTGAATAGCCTCTCTTGTTAAAATAGAACACAAACCCTCTGAGGTTTGAGCAGATGAGAACTCGGGAAGACGAGACTGTGCATGCAGTTACCAGCTTGTTTTCCAGAATTCCACCTCTCCTTCCAGTTTTCTGTCTTTGATTCTGGGTGTTCATCACCCTCTTCACCCCAGGGGCCTGTTGTGCCTTGTAAAAAATTGGCCAAAGCCAAGCACCAGACCTTTTTCTATTATTGAGATGGACCAGAAGAATGAATGGACATCTTATTAAAATGAGGAGAAAGCTAACGGGAAACAAACATGTACCAAACCTATAAAATCATCAGGCTGGCCGGCCAGTATGGCTCAGTGGTTGAGAGCATCGACCTATGAACTAGGAGGTCACGGTTTGATTCCAAGTCAGGGCACATGCCCGGGTGGTGGGCTCAATCCTCAGTAGGGGGCATGCAGGAGGCAGCTGATCAATGATTCTCTCTCATCATTGATGTTTCTATCTCTCTCCCTCTCTCTTCCTCTCTGAAATCAATAAAAATATATTTAAAAAATAATCATGCTGATGAAGGATAGATTTCTCCATGTGAGCGTGGTGTGGAACCTATACCAGTTAGTCACGACCAAGTTAAACGATGACTTCATCTTCTGAAATGATGAGGCAGAGCGCTGCCTTTTTCAAAGCATCTTTACCTCGGGCAGGCAGAACTGCGTAGTTTATACATCCCTTATCCACCTGATTTATTTCTGCAGATGACTAATCTCATTTTAACAGATTCTTATATATGAAATGTATATTCCATGCTTAGGGTTGTACCATTTCTGACATTGTCCTTAAGTTCTGGGGTCACTTCACAAAACCCAGAATGTACTGATTACAAAATAAGTGTGCCAGTGTTATGAGAATGACTTCTTTATTTATTAATTTTTTTTTGCTCTTTCAGAGTATCATTAGGAATACATTTAAAAAATATTCAACACTTTTCAATCAATAACAGCCATTGGTTTTGATGCTCAAATTGTTTCATCCTTGGCCAACAGAAGCCTATGCATGTGGCTCTTGTGTCCTTTTGAGATGACCCCATTAGTTTTGGAGCACTTGCTTCCTTTCTGAGCTCATCAAGATGTTTCAGGCTCATCTTGCACTTTCTCTGGCCCAGATCTGGGATCAGTCACACTTCCAAAGAGCCCTTGGTTCTTTTTAGTGGGGGATTGTTTTTGAGACCACAACCTGGGTGCTGTGGGTGTTCATAGCTGCTTGGTTGTCCTTACTTTTAAACCTATCCGTGGATACATATGTATTTTTGTAAAGATTTAAAAAAACTTTTTTTTTTTGGTATGCTTGTATTTGCTGTTACACTGAAAACATCTTGGTTCCTTTTGACATTACCATAATTATTTATTTGCTTTGTCTATGGTATATATAAGAATTTAAAATATAGCCCTAACCTGTTTGGCTCAGTGGATAGAGCGTCGGCCTGCGGACTGAAAGATCCCAGGTTCGATTCCGGTCAAGGGCATGTACCTTGGTTGCGGGTACATCCCCAGTAGGAGGTGTGCAGGAGGCAGCTGATCGATGTTTCTCTCTCATCGATGTTTTTAACTCTCTCCTCTCCCTTCCTCTCTGTAAAAAATAAAAAAAAGAATTAAAAAATAACTCCAATATTACCAATGACAAGAATACTACTGAATGAAATGTAAGACTTTGTTGCATTTCTATTTGCTTTGGAATCACCATTCATCTTTAGTCGTAACATTGTATTCTAAAGCAACTTATTTTTTCTGTGTTCTTATGTCATGAAAGAAATATCCCATTGAGTTCATTCATTTCCAATTTTTAGGGGTTTCTTTTATTGATTTTATTAATATAATTTGAGTCAAAGCTATGTTATGTAAGGCACATCCGGAGAAGGCTCAGTTTTCCATTCTTGTCTCTTAAGACCACACTGTTCTCTTCCACATAAATGGTCTTTTTAAAAATTTTATTTTTCAAATAAGTTTACATTCAAAATTATTTTGTATTAGTTTCTTTAGATTATAAACACAAGTAAAATCATATGGTATTTGTCTTGCTCTCACTTAATTCACTTAGCATGATACCATCTAGGTCCATTTCATGCTGTCACAAATAGTAAGATTTCATTTCTTTTTATGGCTGAGTGATATTCCATTGCATGTATGTACCACAGCTTTTTTATCCACTCGTCTATGGATGGGCACTTGGGTTGCTTCCATATCTTGGCTATTGTAAATAACGTTGCAGTGAATACAGAGGTGTAGCTAGTCTTTCAAATTAGTGTTTTGGGTTTCTCTGGATATATACCAAGAAGTGGAATTGCTGGGTCATAAGGCAGTCCCATTTTTTATTTTTTAAGGAACCTTCATTCTGTTTTCCATAGTGGCTGCATTCCCAATCTGCATTCCCACCAACAGTGCACCAGGGTTCACTTTTCTCCACATCCTCTCCACACTTGTTTATTGATTTATTGATGATAGCCATTCTGACAGGCGGGAGGAGATCTCATTGTGGCTTTAATTTTCATTTCTCTGATGATTAGTGACTTGGAGCATCTTTTCATATGTCTATTGGCCATCTGTATGTCCTCTTTGGAGAAGTGTCTATTCAAGTCCTGCAGCCATTTTTAACTTACATTATTTGTGGGTTTTTTTTTTTTTTTTGGTGTTGAGTTGTATGAGTGCTTTATAAATTTTGGATATTAACCCTTTATCAGATATATCCCACATAAATATTCTTTAAATTAGTTTTTGGTTTATCCACCTAGTGTTTCTTTTTTTAATGTTAGCAGATACAAATATATTTGTATTCCCCCCCACATCCTTTCCTTCCTCATTCTTCATTCTTTTTTTAAAAAATATATTTTTTATTGATTTCAGAGGAAGGGAGAGGGAGAGAAACATCAATGAGAGGGAATCATTGATTGGCTGCCTCCACGCCCCCTACTGGGGATCAAGACCGCAACCAGGGTATGTGCCCCTGACCAGAATCAAACCGGACACTTCAGTCTGCAGGCTGATGCTCTATCCACTGAGCCAAACCAGCCAGGGCTTCATTCATTTTTTATGATTAACATTCCACTGGTGAGTGCCGTTTTTTCTTAAAAAAACACACAGTAATGATACTTAGTTCTGAACTACTGAATCGGATCTCTAGCTGGAGATGAGGAAGCACTTTAAAAAACAAAACTGCTTTTAATTGGGAACACTTCTTTTTATCTTGAAACCCATACTTCCAAGATAAAGAACCAGCTCTGTGGTTGAGCATTATTGATGTTTCATCTCTCCCTCTCAGAAATCAATACAAATATATATATGTTTTCAAAGATAAAGACCATTTATTATTACAATTTTTAAAAGTGTGCTCGCTGTGCCTCTCTAAGCTGCCAGGAAAGAGTTCAAAACAATTCGGGATGAAGCTCGGGCTTCGCCATGTGGCAGCCTCTGGATGACCTCCCTTCCGACGCTGCTCGGGTGAAGGGGGCACTTGCATCTCACTGGTGTTCTGCACCGGAGCCTCGCTCCCTTTGGTGCCCACTCCACCCCCTCCCAGACTTTGCGAGAAGCTCGGAAATCTCTGTTGCTGTTTCTGGTTCCTGAGCGCAGTTGCTCACCCGCCCGCTCGGGGTTTCCGGGCTCCGCAGCTCGGCTGCTCCCGGGCCCTAGAGCCGCCCCTTCCGCGCACAGTGATGCCAGCATTGGGGGTGGGAGCCCC
>NW_005364914.1:3157625-3185763 GCF_000412655.1 Myotis brandtii | reverse complement strand
TGGGCGGGGGGTGGGGGTGGGCGGGAAGGGGAGGAATTTGCCGAGGGTCCCGTAGCGTGAGTGTGGGGTCAGCTCGCCTGGAGCCTCTGATGTGTGTGTCCGGGTTCGGAGAGGGCAGGAAACACTTCTGCAGCCTGGAGATCCTTTCTTACAGGTGAAGTCTGGGAGCGCACCTGACTGTGCCAGGCTGGGCCCTTTTTGCTGTCAGCCTGTGTTTACACATCCCTGCTTCTCCAAGCTGCATAACTCCGCGCCTGCTCCACCCTCCGGCATCCCTCCCCGGGGCTCATGAGCCCGGCCCAGGCGCGGAGCCTGGGCTCAGAGCTTTCTGGCTAGGGTGGCCGCAGAGGGAGCCAGCTGCGCTCTCCCGGCGCTTGGCGCTCTTCCGCCCCTTGAGGGGCACCAGCTGGGTTCCAGGCGGGTTCGACCTCCCCCAGCCCCTGCCTCCCAGCGCCTTCGGAGACCTGCTAGCCCGAGGCTGCAGGGGCGAATCTGCCGAGGCACTGAGCCCCCAAAGGGTGGGAAGCGTGGCTGCCTTTCCGAACCTCGTGGTTCCTTTGTTTTTCTCCCCAAGGAAGTGTCTAGTTACAGAGACTGTAGTGTTTATTCACCGTCTTACTTTACCCTTAAAAAAAAAAAATCTCCTTCCCACATTAGAAGTGTTTTGTATTTCTGAACCCGGAACAGCTGTGATGATCAGATGAAACATAAACCTCCCCCCCCTCCCGCCTCCCCGCATTCATTCAGTTAGACGAGTCGGTGAAAATGACCTGATTTCAGCTTTTGCCGACGGGCAGCAAATGATCAATTCTAGTTCAAGCCTGTGACTCATTTCTGACCAGGAGAAAATAGTTGTGGTTTTGACTGACTAACGCAGCTGGGTTTCAGCGCCGCCAGGCACTCGGCAAGACTCTCGGCAGGTGCTCCGAACAAGTGCGGGGAGCATATTGGGGACTACATCCAGGGAATCCGGGCTTTTAGGTCGATAGAAACCATTCCGTGCGGACCGAACTTCCTGGTCTTTGTTACACGACCAAAGCAAACGTCATGATTAGACCTCCTCCATTCAGCACCCAGGGTCTGGACAGCAACCTCACCGCCGGGTGTGTTCCAGCCGTAAATCCTGCGCTGGAGCCGCAGGCACTCTTGTGGCCATTGCATCATTGCTTGGCACTGAGGCCTGGGCTTCGTTTAAACCAGCTCACAGAGAGGGAGAATCTGTGGGGGTGCTGATATATATTGGGGGAAGAAAATGTTATCTACCTAGACAGAGTATGGTTTTGAACCCGAAGCTTTGAAAAGAAGTATCTTGGGCTTCTCTACCACAGCTTGACTTTAGAAATGTGAGGCCCCTCTCATGTATTCACAGCCTTCTTCCCGGGCTCCACGAAGGGCATCTGCATGCTCTCCTGGGCTTGGGCACGTCAGGCACATCTCTTTCCAGCTTCTTGACTCCATATATACTAGCATGTTTTTAAAAAGACTGGTCTACTTTATTATTATAATTTTGCAAATTCTGAAGATTGCTCCTACCCGAGTACCGGCCCTACATAGTTGTGGAGAGGTTTTCAGTACACCTAATCTGCTATCAACATCTTAGAAGCAAACATTTCATCATAAATGACAATCATTTAGAACTGAATGCTATGGCTAATGTTTGGTATATCTTGATCCTTGAACTTTCAAGTCATGTCTTTTTAAAAGTGACTTAAAATGTAATTTCATTGATTTTGAAATTGTAGGAAAAGAAAATATAGCATTTTTAGATTTGATTATACTATTTTTTTAAAACACAACTTAAGTAGGAATAAAAATTGTCATTTAATTTTACCCCAATAACGACAGCACATATGCTTCTAACATGGAATTCTGAATTAAAAGAAGCCCAATATACATATCAAATATATAGTCTTTATGTATTCTCCTATTTATGTACTTCAATTCCATAGATTTGGGATTTGGAACAGAGAAGTTCCAAAATAAAGTTAAAACTTTGGAACTTTATCTAAAGTTGTAGGTAACTTAGCATTAGAGTTCAGTTATATTTTTAGCTTGTAGTCTATAACTAAACATACAAACTTTTTTTTTCTCCAATAGCTAAGTTTATTAAGACAGAATTTAAAAACAGGAAATCTCCAATAGGACTACTAAGGAGTCCATAAGTGGGAGGGCAGTGACATTATTTTTATAACTTTTGATATTCCACTGACATTTCCCTAATAGACATAATCCACTCAAATGCGCTAGAAAACAAATTCTGTAAGTAGAGAATTCTCTTCCTAAGTTTTATAAATATTAATGATATAGTGCTAGATGATTTACAGTTAATCATCACAACTATCTATTGAGATAGGTATTATTTATCCTAATTTTTAAAGATAAAGAATTGAGACTGCCCTAGCCGGTTTGGCTCAGTGGATAGAGCATTGGCCTGTGGACCAAAGGGTCCCAGGTTCGATTCTGGTCAAGGGCACATATCTTGGTTGCAGGCTCCTCCCCAGCCTGGAGCCTGATTGGAGCGTGTGCAGGAAGCAAACAATTGATGTGTTTCTCTCACATCGATGTTTCTCTCTGTCTTTCCCTCTCTCTTCCACTCTCTAAAAATCAATGGAAAAATATCCTTCGGTGAGGATTTAAAAAAGGAAAAAAGAAATGAGACTGAGGCAGGTTAAATTATTTATTTGACTCTAGAAACCAAAGTTGAATGGAGGTCTAACTCCACGCCTGTGATTTTTTAAAAAAATGTATTTGATTTTTGGTTTGGCACTACTCCAGACAGCTGTGGAAACCACCATCTTATGGGAAAAGCTCCATTCTATTGCTATAGGTTATTTTTTTCTATAGTAACAACCAATATTCTTTTTCTTTAACAAAATTGACTAAAAATTAGTAAAAGTTTAAAAAACTTCATGATGGTTCAGTTAATTTTTACTTCTATTTTTGATGTAACTTATTTTCTCCCAAAATAACAGTTATGTGTTTTTCTTTTAGGAGTTGACACAAAATTGAAGTTCACTCTTGAGCCGTCTTTAGGTCAAAATGGTTTTCAGCAGGTAACTCTATGTTTGGTTTTGATAATACTCTTCTTTTGGGGTATCTACAGGGTATAATATACTGAGATACATTCTCAAAATGGGAAAACTTTGACAAGCATAAGAAGACAAATCATTTTTAAAAATATAGATGACGCTTGGGTTTATACTTACCATGAAAATTTTTGTACTTTCTATTAATGGTGCAAGTGTGAAAAAAATTTACAAAACCAAACATCTGTTATTCTGAATCCACAGTACATGTTTTGGTTTCTGAACCAGTGCTTCCCAATTATTTTTTGTGGATTGCAAATGGATCACAGGTGTGTTAAGGGTGCCAAGGTGGGGTTTGGGGCAGGCATAGTCCTCACACCAGTCATATCGGCTGAAAGAAGTTGACTGTTACCCAGTGTACTGTACAGAGTTTATGCTCTACAGATGTCAGGATGAAAAAAAAAGATTGAAAAGTGCTTACCCAGGTCAGTAGTAGCATTTTGCCAATATTTCTTCTTTGTTCCTAGTGGTATGATGCTCTCAAGGCAGTTGCCAGACTATCCACAGGAATACCAAAAGAATGGAGGAGAAAGGTAAGGAGGATTTGTAGGGCTGAAATACAAAAGGGCCATCACTCTGTCCCTCTTTAAATCTCTGGAATGTAAAAAATGATATTCTAAATTTAGTAATTTGAAACATGTCCCCTTTCATTATTCATTCATTCAATATTTATTGATTATCTATTCTGCACCAGGTACTGTCCTAGGTACTGGGGATAGAGCAGTGGAAAGAAAAACCAGACCAAAGTGTTTGTACTTATGGAACTTACAGTGAATAAAATATAAAGTATATCAGATGGTGATAAGTGCCATGGATAAAAGTAAAGCAGAAAAATAAGTGAAACTGTGTGGGAAATGGCGATAAGGAGGTGGAATTTTACACAGCAAAGTGTCATTTAAATGGGGCCTTGCAGGAGGTGACCAGTGGGCCATGCAGCTACCCTGGGGGAAGAGTATGCCAGAATACACTCAGGTGGGAGCATTTCAGGAATATACAAGCAAAAGCAAGAGGACGGGGTGGCTGAAGCATGGTGAAAGGGGGAAAGCAATAGGAGAGAGGGTCATAGAGGTAGTGTGATGGGGGTTAGGAGGATGGCAGATCACGTAAGACCTTATAGGCCAGAGTAGGACTTTGCTGGGTGTGAGATGGGAAGCATTGGGTAGTTTTGAGCAGGGGAATTACATGATACAACTTACATTTTAAATGGACCACTTTGGCTACTAACTCGAGAATATGAGGGACAAGGACAGAAGTGGGAGACTAGTAGAGGCTTATCATAATTTAGGCAAGAGATGGAGAAGGGGTCTGATTCTAGATATATTTTCAAGGCTGAGTTGACATGAATTCCTATTAGATTGAATATGAGGTAATAGGATGTCAACGATGACTTCATGATTTTGACCTGAGCTACTGGAAGGGGAGAGTTACTATTTACTTAGGTGGGAGGAGCAGATGTGTGTGTTTATATGTGTGCATGTGTAGTTGAGGTGGTGATGGGTTAGATGATCGGCTTTGTATCTATTAAGGTTAAGACGCCTATTAGATATCTATGTTGAAGGTATCAAGTGGGCATTTGGACATATGATTCTGATGCTTAGGAGAGAAGTCTGAATGGAGATATTAATCAGTGATATTCCTGCTAACTATGTTCAGATACCAAAACTTGAAATGCTCTCTTACTATATCAGTTTATAGACCTAGTCTAATTCTGCTAGAATTTGAATATCAGGGGTTCCTCAAAATATACATTAAAAATGACCTTAAGAAATACATCTTTCAGCCCTAGCCAGTTTGGCTAGTGGATAGAGAGTCGCCTGCGGACTCAAGGGTCCCAGGTTCGATTCCGGTCAGGGGCATGTACCTTTGTTGCGGGCACATCCCCAGTGGGGAGTGTGCAGGAGGCAGCTGATTGATGTTTCTTTCTCATCGATGTTTCTAACTCTTTGTCCCTCTCCCTTCTTCTCTGTAAAAAATCAATGAAATATATTTTTTAAAAAAGAAATACATCTTTCAGAAACAGCTTTTCAGGATAATGTGTAAAAATATCCATTGACTCTAAAAACAGTTAAAAGTTATTCATTATGGGAGCTCATCTGTTGTATTGTGTGTGTGTGAGTGTGTAGAGAGAGAGAGAGAGAGAGAGAGAGAGAGAGAGAGAGAGAGAAATAGATGATTTAAAAGCAGAGACCACCTCATGGTGAGAAAAGGCCCATTCTCCATGAATCAGGTGGCTATTGCTCAAGCATAGACAGCAATTCAGAGCCAAGTATAAAAAGCTTGTAACATAATATAGCTAATTCAATGAACTGAAGTAAAACTTGAAAAAAAAATTTTTAACAGTATTCCTAATGTTAGGACCATTGCTTGATACATAGTAGAACTCAACAAATATTAATTGAAATTTTGAACACATCAAAGGTCCTAATTGATGCAATTCAGTACAATACACATCTCAGGGAGGCTCTTTTTGGATTTCTGCATGTGGGCTGTTTCTGGTCTAGGAACAGTTCCCATTTTCTTGTTGGATGCAATCACTAGTCCTAGTAAAGGTGAAATTATGTATTTGACTTTAGCATCCTTCTTTATTCATGTTTTAGGTTTGGTTGACCTTGGCAGATCATTATTTGCACAGCATAGCCATTGACTGGGACAAAACCTTGCGCTTCACTTTCAATGAAAGGAGTAATCCGGATGATGACTCAATGGGAATTCAGATTGTCAAGGTAATGCCCCTGAGCGTGGCCTGTTGTCCTAACTTAGAAGGAAGATTCCAAGAGCCAGACGTTTCCTGGATAGAGCATCAAGCCTATGGTCTGAAAGTCTGTATATTTTCTGTTTCTTCTTCAGTTAATAGCTTTTTAATGAAGAACTTTGACTGTATACATTGTCTTCAAAAGTTTGTGTGTTGCCAGTAAGAATAAAATGTTTCCATTCATATTCAGCTTATTTGTTCACATAACAGATAAATAAATTCTTCTTTTTTTTTTTTTTTTTAGCATTGGTCAGTGCTGTTAACTGGATTTTCACATAAAAGTAACTGAGAAATTTAAAGTTAAGGATAGTCCTATTATAATAATTGGGTTCTTATTAGGGTCTTTGATAATTTCTTAATTGACAATTTATGAATATAATTAGATTGACTGGTGGGTCAATCTAATGACTGGTGGGTCAGTCTAATTAAACTAGCTGGTCAAGGGTCCAGGCCAGCCCTGGAGGCAGCGGTGGTTTGCCTACCTGGCTCATTACAGTTGGTTAGAACCTGGTGCCAAAAGCCAACGCTGCTGATTCGATTTGATCTCACTATTACTCTCTTACATAAGTCTGTAGCACGTGGCTTTTAACTTTATATGAATACATCACAGTGTGACACTAAGCTGAGGTTTTAAAAGGAAACTTGTTTCATCTAAATTTTGGTCACCACAAGATGGCTAATGTTTTGGCAGATTTGAAGATTTTTTTTTTTCTGAGGAAGTACTAACTAAAAGAAGCTACTTTCTGATCTAATTTGGTCTGTTTCAGACAAATCCTAAAAATATATTATGGAATTTTATATGGTATGCTTGAAAAGCTTTTACATTTTGAAGTTTCAGTTGTTTATTTGGAATTTCAGAATGTGTTTCTCACAGATGAAGTATTGTATATTTTAAATATTTTCTTTCTGTTTAAATTGCAAATTAAGGCAATGCACATTTTATAATGATCACGTTATTAAGAAGATCTTTTATTTTATTTTTGAAGTGAATACTATGTCAGTAAAATGACTTCAGCTCCTGAAAATCATAGTCTCTGCCTGGTAATAAAATTATGGATATTTCCCTGATTAAATGTTAAATTTTTGTCTGTTTTACACAAATTTATAAAACCTTGTGGACAGAATAATTTTTCTGTTTTAGACAGAATGATTTTTCTGTCCCTCTACAATACAGGTTGCATTTTTTGCTATTTTGGTTTTGCTCCTTAATACTAGTTGGAATTTTGATAGCTAAATAAACTTTATATCCTTTTCTGTAAGAAGAAGTAATGTTGGCATGTATCATACATATGTTGAAATGACTTGTTTTATCTGAGATATATTATTAAATAAACTGTCAACTTATATGAAATTTTGTTAATTCTAAGTCCCTCTTTGTGTTAATTCTGGAAACACTTTAAGTAGAAAATTTGCCTGACTGCAATTCCTCTTGAAAATGTCTAAGCATATTAGAAAACATTAGGAAAAAAAGGAAAGGAATTTCTTTTGACCCATGTTGCATATACAATTTTAAAAAACTACAGTCCATGTTGATAATCTACTTAATGCTGAGGCAAAGAAATAACTACCGTTTTTGTTTTTATTTTTTGGTTTTGAGAGAGAGTATAGTAAGTCACTTAAAAAAATTACTGTTTTCCTCTTATTTTAGGATCTTCACCGCACAGGCTGCAGTTCTTACTGTGGCCAGGAGGCTGAGCAAGACAGGGTTGTGTTGAAGCGGGTCCTGTTGGCCTATGCCCGCTGGAACAAGAATGTTGGGTACTGCCAAGGCTTTAACATCCTGGCTGCACTAATTCTGGAAGTGGTGGAAGGCAATGAAGGGGATGCTCTGAAAGTGAGTATCAGGCTCTGAAGAAGGCAACTGAAATTCTTCAGAGAGTTAAATATTGGAACTATGATTTCTCTTCCCTGATGCCCACTTCCTTCCGAGGTGTTTGCCACGCCTTCGTAATTACCCATGATACCGTTTCCCCCAGGTTAAAGCCAGGTCAAGTGACAGATTCATGTAGCTACCAGATGTGAAGAGGATGATTAGGTGTTTAGATTCACTTAGAAGACATCTATTTTTAAAGCAAGTTAGTTATTAATTATATGAATACTTATTGTTGCATAACAAAGGAGCTGCTTAAAACAGCAAACTTGGTATTACCTCACTGTTTCTTTGAGTTAGGAATCTGGGCATGGCTTAACTGGCTCAGAGTCACATGATTGTGGCATTCAAACTGTTGGCTGGGGTGTGGTCTCATCTGAAGGCCTGACCAGGCGGGAGCATGCACTTCCAAGTTCATTTAGGTCGTTGTTGGAAAGCTGTAATTCCTCACAGGTCTTGGACTGAGGGCCTCAATTCCTTGCTAGCTATTGGTCAGAGCCCTTTTTTAGTTCCGCTTTGTGGGGCTCACCATTGTGCAACATTCTGGTTGGTATCCCTCAATGAGCAAGAGAGTGAAAGAGAGTGAGCAACACAGAAGAGATTAGGTTACAGATTTGAAGCCTATATATCAGAAGTCACATTTCATCATTTTCCCCACATTCTGTTCATTAGGAGCCAGGCACTAGGTCCAGCCCATACTCCAGGGAAAGGGCTTATAGAAGAGTGTGACTCTCAGGAGGTGGGGAATCCCTAGGGTCATGGTAGAAACCGCCTACTCCACCAGTTATCCTAAATTCTGGTTGGATCTTATTAGATTGCTTTATTCTTGCATATCTGGGATGAGGTATGGAGGAGGTAGGCTGAGAGTGAATGTTTATGATGGAAGCAGATTGCTTGGAGAAAGGTTATAGAAGCGAATTATCTTTTAATCTTTGATGCCCAGGGCCTTTATTAGTAAAATAAATAAATTCTGAAAACACTTTGAGATGGGACACTAGCAGTTTAAGCATGTAGGTCTGAATGTGATTCAGTGAATCACCAGAAATAAGTCTTCAGGAGGAAGAAAGCATTTTACACGTGGAAGATGACCACTGCCTTACTTGCTTGGGGCTATATGGGGTTGCTTCTTCTTATTTGAATCCTCAGACTGCTGTTGATTGCAATGCTTTGTGATGGTTACTTCGTCTTTGTATTCAAGAGCACCTCCCCCCACTCCCATTCTTTGTTTGACTGTGGCAAACACCACTGTGATATTCTCAACCAGGGACTAATTCTGATATGGAAAGATAAGCAGATTTCCTCCTGGTTTTATACACATCATGGAATTAATGATAAAGCCAGCCTGACACGATCTCATTCTGTGTTCACCCTCTCACTTTTTCCATTCATGTATTTAAGGAAACAGCTTTGAAGCTACTTGTTCATCAAATAGGCAGGGGTGGACGGGGGAGGCAGTGACAAATCGAATACACGACTTTAAAACATTTTTTATTAAGAAGCAATTTTGTTTAAATAGTCCATCAGCTTTAGTTATTTTTCCCCCCAGCTTTTACTTGTATGACTATAAAATGGGAACTGCTCTATTAAAAAGCTGAAATAAACAATTCAGGTTGGGGGTGAGGTGGGAAGGTTTGGGGAAAGGGTTATGATGCCAATCAAATCATGAAAGGACTCAGTGATGGTACTTGAGAAAGTAAAAAGTCACATAAAAAGATGGATTAAATAAAGCTCAGAAACTGAATATTTAAGAAAATGAACTTTATGGAATGAAATGACATTATCATCATTTAGGAATCTGGTTAGGCATTTAATGTGCAGAGGAAGGTTGGGTTTATGAAGAAATACTTCTGATGCAAAGGAAAATATTGGCTGTTGGTGTTTTTCCAACAGCTATTTTGGCCTCTGCGAGTTGTAATTACTAGGGAAATATATAATTTATTAAATGGAGGCAAACCATTTTCCTTGCTTTTTTGCACTTAGTAACTGTTTTACTTTTGATGAGGTGTCTGTTAAGGTTTTTGGGCCATTTTTTAATCGAGTTTTTTTGTTTGTTTGTTTTTAAAGCTTGTTTTCTTATTATTGAGTTTTAAGAGTTCGTTGTGTATTTTGGACCACAGTCCTTTATCAGATGGATCTCTTGAAAGTATTTTCTCCCAGACTGTGGCTTGTCTTCTAATTCACTTTCACAGAGCAGAAGTTTTAAATTTTAATGTAGTCTAGCTTATTAGTATTTCTGCATAGATTATGTCTTTGGTGTTGTGTTATATCTAAAAAGTCATTCCCATACCCAAGGTCATCTAGGCTATGCTATGTTCTAGGGATTTTATAGGATTGCATTTTACATTTAGGTCTATGATCTCTTTTGAGACAGTTTTTGTGAAGGATGTAAGGTTTGTGTCTAGATTCAGTTTGGTTTGCATTTGGATGTCCTGTTGTCCCAGTACCATTTGTGGAAGAGACTATCTTTGCTTCCTTCCTTCCTTCCTTCCTTCCTTCCTTCCTTCCTTCCTTCCTTCCTTCCTTCCTTCTTCCCTTCCTTCCTTCCTTCCTTCCTTCCTTCCTTCCTTCCTCTCCCTCTCCCCCTCCCCCTTCTTCTTCTTCTTGATGCAATGTTTGGTCCTTGAAATACAGCAGTGGGTGGAGTGACATTGCTGACATAAGACATCAGACTTTGAGATGCTATGGGATAGAGAATTTCATTGTGTCACAGAATTATTATGAGAATTGGTAATTTTTTTGTTGATTTCTTGTTTTTGTGTAATCTTGAGCCTCATAATTTCTTCATAAAAACTTAAATATTTTTCTCAGTCTTACATCACTTATCCTAGATGAAAAGTGATCTTGTATGTCCCCCTCCCTTACCATGGTATGCAAAGTCTGACCGGGCACTGTACTCTGCAGGAAACTCACTCCCCCCTCACCTGGCCTGGGCACTCTGGGACCACCTCCCTCCACACGCACTGAATATACTCTTTTTATTGCTAAGTTCCTATTTTCAGAGTGATGGTACATTTACCTGGTAAATTCTGTCCCTATACGTATAGGACGGCGATAGCCACTCCCTGGGCCTTCCCAATCCTGGAATAAAGATCTGGGGGGAGGGGCAGGTATTCTTGAGAATATGTCTCTACCCTATTGACTTAGTTAAAACTCTGACCTTAAAAGTAAAAATTATAAGCCAGGGATGAGGGAAAAATGGGCCATTGGCAGGTCTTGGAGATAATTTTTGGGGGAAATTAGGTTTTGCAAAATGATGAAAATCAAAATGTGAGACAGCTACTTTCTACCAACATATAGGGCCAGCTATGATTTTGTTCTCAATTTTGATTTTCTTGTGCTCTGGGGAATGAGCAGGTCTTCTAGCAGGGAGGGCATATGAAGAGCATGTGTGCTGACAGGGAAGGGATCAGAGATTAGAACATGTGTGTTTTGCTGGGCCGTGCTAGTGGTTCTTGACTTCTTAGAAAAGGTAACGCAAATAAAAAAAAGTCAGAATGAAAGTAGCAATTTGAAGAACGTATGTATGAGACACCCTTATGGAAGGAATCCAGATTTTAAAAGTCTCATTTGTTCAAACAAAACCTTGTTGCATTCTCCCAGGAAAGGAAAGTGGACAAAGAGCCCACATCAGTTATTCTGATAACCCAGGTTGATGGTAGGTGAATCCTGAGATGGGCTTCAGGGGGGTGTTTTGTGATGGGCCAATCTTGGTTTTCATAGGAAGGCTGGAAAGCTGCTGACTTCAAGGAGCCAGTGTTGGGATTCCTGCTGGCTGTTGTGGAAGCACGTGCTCCACCTCGTACTTCTCAGAGCGAGGCTGAGGGTTGTCTGATCACAGCCACCCATGGGTAGCCTCAGGTCTAGCAGCCCATGTAGAAACTGTAGACCATAGCAGTCTGCGGGTCTGAGCTGCTTTGAGAACTTACTTAGATAATGATGAATGGCTTAGATAATGATGAATTATCCAGATAATTATGGCACATGCTCTTCACCCAGGGTGGAGTTGAGCCTCGAAGATCCAGAACATTTGGTACTGACACATTTAAACGACAGTGTGCTTTGGCTAACTACATTTGATCCATTTGAATATGTTTTTTTATCTTTTTTTCTTAAGATTATGATTTACCTTATTGACAAGGTACTTCCCGAGAGCTATTTTGTCAATAATCTCCGGGCGTTGTCTGTGGATATGGCTGTCTTCAGAGACCTCCTGAGACTGAAGCTCCCTGAATTATCTGAGCACCTGGACACTCTTCAGAGAACTGCAAACAAGGAGAGTGGAGGTAGTGATGATTCAATGCTATTGTACCTTCGAAATTTTTTACTTTTCTGACTCCACCATACATAGGAGCCTACACCTTGAATGGAAATACATCTTTTCAGGTATTTCTGTTGGTGAGAGTTTGATGCAATGAAATAGATTTTTAGAGAACAGGAACAAAACAAAACAAACAAAAAACCAACAGAGGGCCACATACTGAACCTTTGAATGGTCATAGTTAGGAAGTTGGTCAGGAACCTCATCTGTCACCAGTACCAGACATTCTTGTCTTTTAGATGAAGAATGGGGGTACATGTCTCGCCATCTAGTTAAACTTCTCTAAGCTGGCACCAAATCTATAGGCATCTTTAAAGATGAGCTGCAGGTACCATTTAGCACATGCTGTGATTTTTTTCCTAAAGCACTGAGGTTATGGAAGAGTGGACTATGTATTTTCATAAAGTTGTAGGAGAGAATTTGAGTTGAAATGTTTAATGTTACTTTTATTGATTCATGCTAAGGGTATGCAGATTCACTTGAGATGAATGGGCCAGTTCTTGCTGGAGAAAGAGCTGCAGGTAGAACTTGAACCCTGAAGGAAGGCGCTGACTGAGTAAAGGTGGCGATGGAGACCGCTCTGTTACAGCTCTGAGAGTCACCGCCGTCCAGCAGGCATCAGCCAGCTTTCCGGGTGACCTAAGCTAGCGCTGTAGTTACGCCCCTGCTTGCACTTCCCTGGCTGTGCTCAGGAGACCAGAAAGAAGAGTCACAAGTGTATTGTGTTTCCTGTAAATGGTTGCCAGTTACTGGCCACACATTTAAACTGAGGAAAATATTAAATGATTTTGAGGACCTAATCTGTCCTCAATTAAAATACACTGGAAATTTTAGTGACACCTGGGTGTCTCTAAGCATTTCCTTCTAAATCATTTGAATAATCTTCACATTTAATTTGGCTGTGCAGTTTAATTATGCACCTGTGTGGATTTCATAAGACTCCCGGGTCGAACTGCCTTAACCTGTCCCATAGTCAGACATGCTGTACTGGGGTCCATGTTTTCCCCCTAGTGCTCTGCATTGGCCTGCAAGGGGTGACCTCAGATTCTAGTCTCTGGGAAGAGATGCTCCCTTTGTTCCTAGGTAAGAAGGAAGAAAATGAGGGCAGGAGAGCAGATCTCTTTTTGCTTATACTTGGGTAAATGCATATTCTGACTGTAATTAGGAGGGAGAAGCAGTCCACATATCTAAATTTTACTTCATTAAAATGCATACTTATGCCATCACAGGAAATGAGAGGGAGCTCTGTGTTTTTTAGTGAATTTAGAAACTTCAAAGTGAGCCGGATCTCAGATATTTAAAACTGTGTAGTTTAGTGCAACATATTTTAAAATTTCATGTTATTTAATCTCTAGATATTTGGGGTGGGGGGGAGGTTTCCAGCTATCTTTCTCTAATTAATTTGTAGTTTAATTCCATTGTGGTCTGAGAACTATGAATACTTTAAGCAGTAGACAAGCAATTACTAATGAGCAATTTTACTTTTCTGAGCAGCATTTGAATAAAAGTGGGCTTTAGGATATTTTGGAAATCGACGTTTGCTTTCGAGGGACTAAAATCCCTTTTTTAAATCTCATTTTTGGTGAGGAAGACATTCTCCTTAATTTTCAGCATCCCATAATAGGCAGAACCAAATTAAGTGTTAGGTTAAGATTTCTGAAGTACCATAAAGAATTTGTGAAGTTCATATTATTGAGATTTTTATTAAACACACCTGTGTCCTTCTAGAAAAAGGAAGGAAAAAAGAGGAAAGAACCACAATTTAGCCCCCATAAACAAATCAGTCAGGAAAAGTAACATAGTTGGGTGGACTTGGGAGACTGGAAGAGGGTGCCTTTATATCTTGCAAACTGTCAATTCTGAAGAAATGGAGTGTTTGTTTTATTTCAGGTGGATACGAGCCCCCGCTCACGAATGTCTTCACGATGCAGTGGTTTCTGACTCTCTTCGCCACGTGCCTCCCTAACCACACCGTTTTAAAGATTTGGGATTCTGTCTTTTTTGAAGGTTCGGAAATCATCCTAAGGGTGTCGCTGGCTATCTGGGCCAAGTTGGGAGAGTAAGTGACTTCCCCCTTCTCTTCTGTTCTGTGGTGTTGGGGGCCTTGAGCAGCTTTTGTGCTCTAACATGTAAAGTGTCGATAATTAAGTGTGAGGAAAAGAGGAAGTTGTGAACTTTGTGCAGTGGCTTTAGCCTTCTGGGATCTCAGCTGGCACATTCTTTTTTCTTTTTTCCTTTTAATCTTTATTGTTGAAAATATTACATAGGTCCTCCTTTCCCCCCATTAACCTCTTCCCGCCCACTCCCGTCCTTCCCCACCCCAGGCCCTCACCTATTGTTGAAAGTATTACATAGGCCCTCCTTTTCCCCCATTAACCTCTTCCCAACCCCAGGCCCTCACTACCCCATTGCCTGTGTCCCTGGGTTATGCATATATGCATACAAATTCTTTGGTTGATGGCTTCCCACTCACCCTCCCCTGCTGACACATTCTTGGTTGTTGGGGACAGATGGCATCTACTTTAGAGAAGGGGGCAGGCTTGTTCAGGCCTGGAATTCTCCTCCTCCTCCTAGTGTGGTTGTCCAGCTGGTTTGCTCTTTGTCAGCATCTCTCCGGACACTAGTTTTGAAGAGACTTAGGTGCATGAGGAACTGTGAGGTCTGGAAAGAAGTAGGTGGATTTGTTGGTTAATACCACAATTTGGATTATGTTTGAATCTTTATTACTTATTGTGTCCAGCCTTTTAGGGCTGTGATGAAATTAAATGAGATAATAAATATAAGGTGTCTAGCAAGGTGCTTGATACATAGTCAGTAGAACATAGGGAACTTCTTTCCTTTCATCAGGAATTAACACTGTGTGTGGGAATCTATTACTACCAAACACATCACTAAAGAGATTTTACTTACATTCTTTACTAGCAGCTGGGCTGAAAAAACTAGGGTGTTTTCACCCATCTTGACTATATTATGACTATTACATTAAAATTCTACCTTTTTGTTAATGGAAGAAATACAGGGGTGGGCAAAAGTAGGTTTACAGTTGTGAGTACATGAAATAGTTTATTTTTGTATTATTATTAATTAATTATTGTATTATTTTCCATATGAACAACAGTAAACCTACTTTTGCCAATCCCTGTATTAGAATGAAATTGTTATAGTTAATTTAAGATACAGAGGTAGTTTTTTTTTCTGTCAGAAGTTTGGTATGTTTTTTTAAATCATCACCTGAGGATATTTTTCCATTGATTTTTAGAAAGAGTAGAAGAGAGAGAGAAAGGCAGAAACACCGATGTGAGAGAAACACACCTATTGGTTGTCTCCTGCATGCGCCGAGCCTGCAACTGTGGTACATGCTCTTGATTGGAATGGAACCCGGGACCCTTCAGTCCCCAGGCCATCAATTCATTATCTATAGGATTAGCATTTAGTCATATTGTCACTCCAAGGATGTCACATTGTTGAAAAGGTAATGGCTACACTTTTAAATCCAATATTCATTGAGTGCTTGCAATGGACAGGCATTGCTCTGAGCACTCTACATGTAAGGCTAACTCCTTTGGTACTCACCATCATCCTATGAGTTAGGTCCTCTTATTATCCCCATTTTACAGATGTGGGAACTGAGGCACAGAGAAGTTAATTGCCCAAGGTCACCCAGTTAGGAGTGGAAGGGCCTGTTTTTGAACCCAGCTCCCTTGGCTCTGGAGTCTGTGATTTTTAACAATGTGAATATACTGATAATATATGGCTCCTATTTTTAAAAAAATATATTTTATTGATTTTTTTACAGAGAGGAAGGGAGAGGGATAGAGAGTTAGAAACATAGATGAGAGAGAAACATCGATCAGCTGCCTCCTGCACACCCCCTACTGGGGATGTGCCCGCAACCAAGGTACGTGCCCTTGACTGGAATCGAACCCGGAACCCTTCAGTCCGCAGGCCGATGCTCTATCCACTGAGCCAAACCGGTTAGGGCTATGGCTCCTATTTATGCAGTTCAGAGGATATATGAATCAGACTGGTAGAATTTTAAATGTTTCAGAGCCTTTGTTCATTATAATTCTACATGTTTTGAGTGTGCAACTTGTTAAGCAGAAGGAAAGGCAACCAGCATACATCAAGTGCCTATAGTGCCATCATTATGTTAGACTGTGTAAACACATGACCTCATTCATCCTGCCCGTAGTCCTGTGAAGTCGGTGGGACTTAAACCTGGATCTTTCTGACTCCAGTGCCTGTGGTCTTCCCCACAAACTGTCCATTGGAAAAATCCTAAACAGCAGATAGGTAGTCTCCAGCTATGTGCGCCTGAGTAACATATGTGCCTCATGTATGGTTATCCATGGGACCTCTCCCCTTGCTTCTGCAACTTGAATGCCTCCCTCTCACTCACACCAAGGGTGCTTTTAGAATATGCAAGCTGTAGAGCATCAGCTCACCTTCCCTGGCATCTCTTTCCCGTGTCCTTTCTCCTCTGACCCTGCTGCTCTGGCTCGCTCCCTCGTTCCCTCATGCCTGGCCTGTCTTGGTGTGTCTTTCCTGGTTTCCCCGTCACACCCACACTTGCCATGCCACCTCCAGGCTGACCTTGCCAAGGGCATGTCTGTTCCCACACTCCCTGTTCAGAGCCTTCCAGTGATCGTCGCTTGCAGGGGCTCAGCTGGCAGGTGAGGCCTTCGGTGTCCTTTGTCTGCAGCTCTCCCCCTGCAGCTCCCTGGCTCCATTCTGGCCCCGGGGAGCCACTTGCAGATTCTTGGGTAGGGCCTGCAGCTGTCTCCTGCCTCCATGCCAAAAATATACTTTTTCTTCCTTGTCAACCGGGAGAATATTTTTCAAAATTCATCTTCAGCATTATTTCTCTTCCTCATCCCCCAGGGTAAACGTAACCACTTTTTTATTGATGCCCACATGCTGCTTTGTATTTCTGTAATAACACCTCAACAGTTCATCTCATTTATTTATTTACCTGATTGTGGCAGTGAGATTTGAACAGCACTCCAGAGCCTGAAGTTTTCCCAGCATCTTATTTTTTGGGGGATGGCTGTATGAAAATCCCCCAACGTCAGCGTACATCATACTGTATCTTGTGGTTGGTGGCCAATAGAGTCATCCTCCTACACAGAGGATGTCATGGTAGATCAAACAGAGGCACCGTGCTCTTTGTTTCGGACCACTCCTTTTTTTCCCCTCGAGAAGAAGGATTAACGTGTACCCTGCCTCACAGGTTGCCAGGTAACAGCTTCTTTATATGTAGAAACAAATGTAAGAAGCAGGGTGCGATCTCCAGCTAGCAGCAGTGCCCTGAGAAGAACTGAAAAAATTCTGCCTGTGAAAGCATCCTGTGGACTGATGACATATACAGATAAAGTTCTAGTATGTCTCACCTTTTATTTCTACTGTGGTTTGGTTTTCAGTCTATCGGTGATACCACGGTTTGTAGATTAACAGCAACAGATTTCCTCCTGGGGATAATTGTTCTTCAGATCTAATTTCATGGTTATGATTTCTCATCAGTGGTGGGTATTCTGATGTGTAAAATGTGTCACATGGAAGCAGTAAAAAGTGCCACCGGTAGGGCTGGGAGGCTGGGGAGCCGTGTAGGAAAGATGGGAACTCATCCCGTAATAAGTACCCCCGAGTTGCCGTGGGTATTTTTTATCTTTTCTCTGTGTATGGCAGGCTGTATAGGGAGTGTGTCCCAGTATTTTGAGTTTTGTTGATTGCTGATGTGATTGATTTGATGGCCGGAGGCCACATACCCTTTGGGACCTGGAGCACATGCCTGATAGACAGCATGGGTGTCCGACACAATTCCTTGTCCTGTCCTTCTGCTTCTAGGCAGATAGAAAACTGTGAAACGGCAGATGAATTCTACAGCACCATGGGGCGCCTCACCCAGGAGATGCTAGAGCATGATCTTCTAGAAAGCCATGAACTCATGCAGGTGAGTGGGCAGCTCGGCCCCGCCGTGGCTCGGGGACTCGGGCACCGTGGGAACAAGCAGTCCAGAGCAGTGGTCTTGGGAAAAGTACTTGGCCAGCCTTCAGATTTAATTTTTCAATTGACCAAGAGTCTATATATAATTTGATAAGAATCTTAACCACGTCACAAGAGGAAAAAAGAAATGAATAATAGATATTTATTGTGGCTTTCATTCAAACTTGTTGCTTAAAAATCACGAGGTGCAATACAAAAATAAATTTAAAAAAACTGAAGAATAAAACCCCAAATCATCAGATACTTATTCTCAATCTGATTCTTAGCCCTTTAAGGGGAGACTTGTGGGGGTGAAGTAATTATTTGAGGGGAGGCATTACTGAGGATAGAAGGGAGATTGTTGTAATCAGCACTTTGGTTTGTTTTGCCCACATTTTCAACTGATGTTATAGGTGGATCATAAATTTCAACATGAAAGACTTGAAGGGTTTTGTTATTTTTGCGGCATGTTGCTCTATCCCAGTATCATATTTACCAAGTCACTCAGACAGAAAAGAGTGAGTGTAGGGAAGAGCAGATTTGTTAACACTCTCTCTTCCATTAGGTTCTGTAACATAACTTGATCTCCATTCTCCGATGCTTCTGACCACTTTCCTCCTGGTTCTTCCTCTTGCCCACTGACCAACTGTAGGTCTTTCCAAGGTTGTCCTCGGGCCTTGGTTACTTCCCCCCTCTCCTCTTTTTCTTGTTTTCAGCATTTACTTTTATGTTGGGTTCCATGCCTGAGGTCAGTTTTGGGCCCCAGCCAGCAGGTTAGAAAACAAACACTCAAGCCCTGATTTAGGACATAAGATGCATGGAGCTTCCATTCCTTTGTTCCTGTCCTGGCACTGCAGCTCCTTTTTGGAATTCCTAATGTTTAGCAGACAGTTACTGATTTGTTGAGAATATTGACCACTTAATATAACTTCCCTGAACATTGATATTTTTTAGTTCAGCTTTTCTTTCCATTATCATCTCTTTTCTTCCTTGCTGTCTGTCTCAGAGGAGGAAGTGTTCTGATACTGACATCTTTGCTTGATTTCAACTCTTCTCACATTGCCATTGCTTCCTCACTCACTCTCTCTCTCGGAGGGAAGTACCTTTTATTGCGCTTCCCTCTGTGTGCCAGGTCCATGCCTGACATTTTCTTTTACATAATTTTTAAAAGAATATTTTTTTATTGATTTCAGAGAGGTAGGGAGAGAGAGAGCAAGAGAGAGAGATAGAAAGAAACATCAATGAGGAGAGAGAATCATTGATCGGTTGCCTTCTGCATGCCCCCCACTGGGGTCGAGCCCACAACCCGGGCATGTGCCCTGACTGGGAATTGAACCGTACCTCCTGGTTCATAGGTCAACGCTCAGTCACTGAGCCATGCCGGCTGGGCTACATCATTTTCTTTTAAGACATTCTTAGATGATGTGCCTCCTCCCAGATTCCCTCTGCTCTAATACAATCAGCATTTTGCTGCCAGAGTAATAGTCTAAACTTACTGCTTTGGCCATTTCACTGTTATTCATAAAACCTTCAGTGCTTCCTTGTTATTAACTATAGGAAATAAAATGCTTCAGCCTTGTTTCTGAGGTTCTACGTTAACCTCTGCAAAGATTTATTGAACATCTTCCTTGGCCCTGACCAGTGTGGCTCAGTTGGTTGGAGCATTGTCCCATACACCAAAAGGTCTCAGGTTGGGTTCCCAGGGAGGGGACATACTCAGGTTATGGGTTCAATCCGCATTGGGGTGTGTGCAGGAGGCAACTGATGTATCTTTCTCATATGGATGTTTCTCTGTTTCCCTCTCTCTTCCTCTCTCTCTAAAACCAGTAAAAATTTATCCTTAGGTGAGGATTAAAAAAAAAACTTCCTTGAATACTAATAGCAGTTGGTCAGGCTGTGTGTGTGTATGTGTATGTGTGTGCATGCGTGTGCCTGTGCACATGGGTGCACACATATGCAAGTGTGTATATGTGTGTATGTGTTGGAGGCAGTGGTGCAGAGCAGAGAGGCTGTTCCTGGTGGAGGTGGGCAGGGTGAGTGGAAACCTCTATTGTGTGTGAAGGAAACTACAAGGAGTGTGGTATTCAGGGAAGGGTTATAGAAGACCTCAACCCGTGTTGAGGAGCTTGGCCTTGATCTTTTAGGTCGGTGGTTGTGAAATGGAGTCCTTGAGCTTGCTGGAGTTCTAGGACTTCTGTGGAGCCTTCAGAAAGGGAAGAACAACTGTGGAGCTGAAAGGTTTTAAGGAGAGGAGGGGAAGGGTCTGAGTTATTTCTTAGGTCAACTACATGGGTGGCTCTGTGAAGGGTGGACTTGACCGGGTCATGTTTGATAACATGAGGCCTGTGAGGAGCAGCAAAGGGTAGAAACAAAAATGGAATAGAGACAATACTTAGAAGGTGAAGTTGATAGGACTTGGCCACAGAAACAATATGGTCTGATGAAGAAAGAAATGGAGGGGACAAGGGCAATCACACATTTCTGGCTTAGAAAGAGGAGGGCAGGAAGATGAGTTAGCTCTCAGAGAGGCTGCATGGAGGTGCACTTTGGCTGTCCCATTACTCACCTGTCCAAAGGTATTCCCCACCCCTTCACAACCAGAACCTATCACACTGGTCATAGCTCTGTTAGTCCATGCTCGTGCCAGTTGAGGGCTTGTGCTGCCCTCTCACACTATCTGTGAAAATACTAAACACCCATCTGGATCCTATCCAGTCTCCTTCCTCCCCACCCCCACACAGCCTCTGTACCTCAGCCCTCATTAAGTATGCCTCCTCCGTACTCCTTCAGTATTTAACATTTCCAACAATTGATTAATTGCTATTACAGATTATTTGATATTGTTTGGTATGTGTTCATCTTATTTCTCTAATGAGGTAGCAAGCTCCTTAATGCTAGGGGCCTCAGATTGCTCTGTATCTCCATGACATCTATCGAGTTCTGAGAATACACCTGGTTGCTCAATGAATACACAGAATCACAGAACATTAGAACTCGAGGCAGTGGTTTTCAAAGTTGACTGTGTATAAGAAACATCTCAACAGTGCATTAAAACTCAGGTGTTTGCTCCATGGGTGGTTCTGAGGCAGATGGCTTAAAAAAAATACTTAGAGAAACTCTGGCTTTAGAGAAGCTTAAAGATTAACCTAATTCTGCCACTTTACAGAGAAGAAGCTAAGACTTGGAGAGCCAGCATCTGCCAATTTCTTAGGTTGTCTAGTGGCAGACCCAGGACTGGAACTCAAGGCCCCGATCCCTGGGCATCCTACATGCTTATACCTTATTTAAAAAATGTCTTTCTAAAACTGAAATCCTCCTTAGAAGAATAAGGCAGCATTTTATTTTACTTAAAGCCCAAACATTGCCAGATGAATGAGATATGTTGAGATCTACACCTGTCATCTTTGTCCTCTAGGAATTCCCAACCTGAGGGATTAGGAAAGAGGACCCTTCATTACCTCTTAAAGGAAATCCTAGAGGGGAAAATTCGGGCTGGGGCTTGATAGATTAGTTCCCCTTTTAGTAGCATTATTTTTTTTCCTGCCAAAGAAAACATCTGGGTGATGATAAACTGAGCTTAATTTTATACAACTTATGTTTTCATGTTTCTTGTAAAAACATGTCAATAATGAAAAAGAAATAAGAATTTCTTTTCAGTAGTGTCTAAATATAAATGTCTATGGGAGTGTGTGTTGGTAGTTGGTTTTCCTTGGCATCGTAGAGTATTAAGGAGAGAAATGCTGACTATCATTTCAAGCCACTCTCTTTCTGTGTTCACTCGTGAAAAACAGTTAGTTCAATGGTTGGGTTCCAATTATGGTGCACTTTCCGTCTGTCCGCAAACCTGAGATGGCTCCGGGTGAAACGTGGACCGTGTGTGAGGTCAGAGAAGAGACGAAAGGGTTCTCCCTGCTTGGTCTTCTCCATTTCTTTCAGCTCTAAGTGCCAGACACAAAGTACTGTTTTTCTCCCCTGTAAATCACAACACTTTTTCTTTTATTAGCAATGGCTATTTAAAAAAATTGAGAGTGTTAGAAGAAGAGATTGGGAGCCCTAGCCGGTTTGGCTCAGTGGATAGAGCATCGGCCTGAGGACCAAGGGTCCCAGGTTCAATTCTAGTCAAGGGCACATACCTTGGTTGCCGGCTCCTCCACTGCCCGGGCCCTCGTCAGAGCTAGTGCAGGAGGCAACCAATCGATGTGTTTCTATCACATTGATGTTTCTCTCTGTCTTTCCCTCTCTCTTCCACTCTCCCTAAAAATCAATGGCAAAATATCCTGGGGTGAAGATTAAGGAGAGAGAGAGAGAGAGAGAGAGAGAGAGAGAGAGGAAGAATGAAAGAGATTGGGGGAATGCCAATGACAAAGCATCGATGGATTTCCGAATGACTTTTGACAGAGTCTCTCATGAATTCTTTGAGGGCAATGTAAAGAAAAGTGAGTCAGATGTCACTATTAGAAGGATTCGTAGGTGCTTGGAAAAACAGAAGCCAAAGTTCTTGTGGATAATTTACTGTTTCCTGCGGCAGCTCTCATGTGCCACAGGCGGGATCTGCCCTGGGATTGTTGGCTGTTTTCCATCAGTGAAGGGGTGGAAATGACAAGAATGCGGATGCTTGTTCAATAGAAAGATGATGTTGATGAATTAGTGCTGTCAGAAATGGAAACCGTCTGCCGTGCAAAACAGTGCGTGCTGGGCGCGTTTGGCAGCGCCTTTGTGGCCACCTGTGGAGCTCCTGAGAGGAAGGCAGCTCCTGCCTGGGAGGGAGGTGGAACTAAATTATGTTTGTTTCTCCTGACCGTCGGATTCTATGAGTCTACCTTATTTGGGCTCTGAGACGATGAGTAAAATTTCTTTCTTGGAGTTGGTTGTAAATCCGTGATTTACAACGTTAGGAACCCGGAGCTACTCAGGTACCCTGAGCACTGTGGGGCTGTGCCCAGGAAGCTTATGTTCGTGAGATCAACATGCCCCCACATACATGAGACCTTCAAAGGATTGAGTGCATGTGTGCGAAGAAGGACTATACACTGTTTTTCAGGCACACTGGTTTCGTCTTTGAAGGATTAACTAAAAGCAGATGATTGAGAAAGGAAGAGCAAAAATAGAAAATGAAAGCTCAGCGGAGCCAGTTTTCTTTTGGTCGAATGTCTTTGGTTGAGCGGTCTTGGAAGGAGCTGTCTCAGAACCCAGGCCATCTACCCTGAGGCAGGACAGGACGAAGTAGGGGCAAAATGTATTGTCCATTCCTTTTTTTTTTTTTTAATATATTTATATTGATTTAAGAGAGGAAGGGAGAGGGAGAGAGAGATAGAAACATCAATGATGAGAGAGAATCATTGATCAGCTGCCTCCTGCATGCCCACACTAGGAATCGAGCCTGCAACCTGGGCATGTGCCCTGACCGGGAATCAAACCATGACCTCCTGGTTCATAGGTCGATCCTCAACCACTGAGCCACACAAGCTGGGCTCCATTCCTTTCTTATAAACTTCCTTCATGAAGCTGGATAAAAAATTCTGTTAACTTTTTCTAAAACTGGCAACAATAAAACACAGTGAACCTTCAGCTAATTTACCCCACTAATTGTCTTCAGTGAGACATTTTACCTCATTGGGAAGAAAATTTGAAATTTATAGCATTAATGAGTTCATCTTTTAAGCTTGAATCAAAACAGCATGGGTTTCTTAAATACCTGAACCAAGTTTCTAAATTGTTAAGGAAGAAAGGTCCCGTGAGTGAGGGGCTGGCTGACTCTTGGTGCAGTGGTAAGACCACACTTGGTGTGTGGTGGTCAGAGGCTGGTGCTGCTTGACTGAGGCCCCCATGGAGGTACCCTGCCCTGGACCTAAAGTTGGGGTGCTGAGGAGAGGATGTCCCTTCTCTCCATTTCCCTCAAAGGGTATATGGAGCTAAGACAGGACCTAGAGCAAGGAAGAAAGGATTCTGTGTTGGCAATAAGGCAGCTTCTTGAGGGATGAGCTGTTGGCAACCTTGGTGGGAGCAAAGAATGTGAGAGTTCACTCTGACCATGTTATGAATGAAATGATATGAAGTATTTCTGGCATACAGAAACGTATTAAAAATAGTATTACAAAACACACACCCATCACCCAACTTAAGAAATAAGCAAGAGCAACACATTTGGACACCCTCATATGCTTCTCTCTGATTTCCCCTCCCCTCCTCACCCCACTTCTCCCCTTTCCTTTTCAAGGTAATCACAATCCCAACTTTCACACCCTTCATTTTTCAGAGGAGGAAAACGAGGCCCAGAGAGGTTGGGAACTGGCCAATCTGAGACTAATGGGAACCACAAGGTACCTCCTGCTTCTCTCCATGGGGAGCAGCTCACTGTTAGTAAATTTGTACGGCGTCTCAGCCTAGTGGGTATAATCAAATGTGTAGTATATAGCAGGGGTCCTCAAACTTTTTAAACAGGGGGCCAGTTCACTGTCCCTCAGACCGTTGGAGGGCCGAACTATAGTTTAAAAAAACAACTATGAACAAATTCCTATGCACACTGCACATATCTTATTTTGAAGTAAAAAAACAAAATGGGAACAAATACAATATTTGTATTTGCATGTGGCCTGCGGGCCGTAGTTTGAGGACCCCGGGTATATAGAATGGCTCAGAGATGACTTTTTGGTCCCTATGATCTGTGTAGCTTTGGACAATAGGCAACGGAGAATAGAGGGGAAGGGATTTTAGCCAACACTTACTTGTGTAGAATCTTCGGGTGGTACAGTAAGATGTAAGTGGATACCTTATATCTTTGGGGGCGGTCTGATGGACAGACTGTTTAGAATCAAATGGCGGTGGGCTGTCCCAGTGGCGGCTCTGAGCTACAAAGTAAGACAGCAGCACAGTCAGGCCCCTTTCAGAGCCCTCCTTTCCTGCCCATGCAGATAGTGCACATCTCCGCTAAACCTTCAGAACAACTCTCCTGCTGAAATGAAAAATACCACTTTAAAATTTCCCCAGAAAATATCAGGATATTTAAAAAGCTTCCTGGGAGAAAGCTAGTGTGATTAAGATACATTTTCTGCCCTAGCCAGTTTGGCTCAGTGGATAGAGCGTCGGCTCGAGGACTGAAGGGTCCCAGGTTCTATTCCGGTCAACGGCACGTACCTTGGTTGCAGGCTTCTGGCCCTGGTTGGGGGCATGTGGGAAGCAACCAATCAATGTGTCTTTCTCACATCGGTGTTTCCACTCTCTCTACAAATCAATGGAAAAAATATCCTCGGGTGAGGATTAAAAAAGAAAAAAGAAAAAGATACATTTTCTGGTGAATAAGAACCTTAAGGATTGAATAAATAATATAATTAAAATTTTGGAGCAATTAAATTTTGATAAAATTAGGAAAGCAAATAAGATTATTTCCCTCCTGCTAATAGAATGGCATATAATTTTGAAATTCTGGAGGAAGCACAGGTGTTTTTCTCATTTTTATTTATAGATTTTTTAACAGTCTGGGCTTTTACACTGTCAGTTAAAAAAAAAAAACACCCGAAACCAGCAATTTTCACTTAGACTTTATTCACAGATATTTGAAAAGGTGTGTTTGGAGAAAGCACTCAGTCCATCACAAGATTGTCCACTTATTTTTATCCAGGCTGGCGTAATGTCTATAAAAATCATCAAACAGAGCTTAAAAAACAAGTACTAGATATGAAATACATCGATGGGTTCTTTATTAAAGAAGTAAGGGAGCTGCCCTGGTTGGGTAGCTCAGTTGGTTGGAGCATTGTCCTGTGCACCGAAAGGTTGCAGGTTCGATTCCCCATCAGGGCACATACCTAGGTTGTAGATTCAGTCCTCGGTCGGGGTGTGTACGGGAGGCAACCGATCATGTCTCTCTCTCTCTCTTTCCCCCACCCCCTTCCTCTCTCTCTAAAACCATAAACATACTCTCAGGTGAGCATAAAACGGTAAGGGAGCTGTGTCTTGCTGAATTCACCCACCCCCGAACGGAGCAGAAGGAAGTCAGACTCCCCCATGGGCTCCCCCTTGCTCACCAGTTGGAATGCCTGGTTGCAGTCAGGTTGATTAGAAAACTCACCGTTGTGTTTATCAGTGTTCTTTTGTCTTTCTCTAAAGCGGATATTGAAGTAGGATCTTTCCACTCTCTCTGTAAGAGGCAGTTTTTACCTTTTCACACTCAAATCGTAATGTCTTTCCAGGGTTGATAGAGTTACTTAAGGGCTCCGTTTCAGGCATGGCATTTTCGCTTCTGGTTTTCAGACTGTTTACTCCATGGCTCCATTCCCTTTCCCACAACTGGCAGAGTTGAGGGAAAAGTACACCTACAACATTACACCGTTCCCAGCTACAGTGAAACCCACCTCCGTGTCTGGGTAAGGTCTCTTTTTTCCCTTCTTGTTTTCGTTGAAAGAAGACTAGATACTTTAACTGGTTATTGTAACTTAATGATTGTTAAGGCCTAGAAATATATTCAAAGTAGTTTGGTTCTTAAAATCTGGATGTTTTTTAAGGTTTTGATGTAAATTCAAGAGAGTGATTTTTAAAACTTCTTTCCAAGGAAGACTAGAATATAAACTGAAGGGACCTGTAGCAGCCCCACAACTTATTTAAAAATATCAAATATTTAAAAAAAAAATCTCAATAATTAAAATAGTGTAGAACTGAAGCATGAAAAAACAGATGAGCTTATTTAAAATGCTATAAAGACCAGACATTGACAGATACACAGGAATACAGTATATGAAAACTTGGCATATCAAATAGTAGTGAAACGAGGTATTATTTAGTAAATGGTGCTGGGCCAATGAGACCTACTCTGGAAGGAAATAAAGTTAAAGTTTTTCTTTACATCATACAGTAGGATACATTTCATATAGATGAGAGACTTAAATGGGAAAAAATGAAGTAATAACATTAGCAGAAGAAAATTGGAAAAATGTCTTTAGTTCTTTGGAATTGGGAAGGCCTTAATGACAGCCTCAAAATAAAAAAATAAAAAACAATAAAGGAAAAAAAAACACTAAGCATTTACAAATAATATTCTGTATGACTAAAACCAAAACAGAACAAAATAGAACCCTCATAAGCAGACACAAAAATATTCATGGAAAAGTATTTGTAACTGCTATCTCTCATAAAGTTCCTAGAAATTAATATGGAATGACCACCCAACTGAAAAATGATGGAAGGATGGGACTAGGTAGTTTACATAGAAGGCAGCATCAAGAGGAATGTAGCAAATAACTAGATTGAGAGTCTGTTACTTTGCCTATCAGATTAACAAGAATTCAAAAGGTTGATGTGCACGCTCTTGATAAGGCCATGGGGACACAGGCACATTGCAGGTGAGAGGTTGCTTACTACAGGATTCGTGGCAGGCCGTTGGGAAGTACTGTCCAAAATTTGTAATGGATTTTGACCCAGCAATTCTACCTCTATGAATTATCCCACAAATACATTTATACACATGCAAAACACAGGATGTATAAAGGTTACTTATTGCAGCATTGTTCATAATGGCATAATATTGAAACCACTCAAGTGTGCTTCGTTAGCGCCGGGTTCCCTAACGTGCACTACATGCATACAATACAGTGCAGCTGTAAAAAACGATGAGGAAGCTCTTTGTAAGAATATGGAGAGGTTTCTTAAGTGAATAAAAGCAAGGTGCAGAAGAGTGTATATAGTATGCTAATACTTATGTAAAAAGAGGAGAAAAATAAGACTATCTACACTAATAAAAGAGAAACATGGTAATTGGCGTACAACCGCTACCCTTCCCATTGGCTAATCAGGGAGATATGCAAATTAACTGACAGCCAAGATGGCGGCCGGCAGCCAGGCAGCTGATGCGAACAGGGAGGCTTGCTTCCTTCAGTGACAGAGGACTCCAACGTTCCCCGCCTGCCTTGCCGGCCTCTGAGCTTCAGTTGGAAACATTGTAACATTTATAGAAGATAAACAAAACCCCAGAAACCTCCTGTCAGTCAGCCGGGATCTCAGAGCTGGAGTCGCAACATTGTTTCGAATACAGAAAACAAAGGCCAGAAACCTGCTTTCAGCAGCCGAGCCTCAGAGAGAAAGCCAGCTCTCAGCTCCAGTGACAGGCATAGAAGGTAAATAAATGCCAGAATAAAAAAAAA
>NW_005364914.1:3149485-3156435 GCF_000412655.1 Myotis brandtii | reverse complement strand
GCGGGCTGGGGCCCCCCCCCCCCCCCCCCCCCCGAGTGCACAAATTTTTGTGCACCGGGCCTCTAGTCCATATAATAAAAGCCCAGCAACAGAAATGGTGGAACGACCAGAATGACCAGAGACCAGAAGGACAAGGCCCCCTGCCCTGGCTGGCCCCACACCCCAGGGAGTGGTTAGGGGCGATGAGGCAGGCAGGCAGAGGCGGTTAGGGGCAATCAGGCAGGCAGGTGAATGGTTAGGGGTGATTAGGCAGGCAGGTGAGCAGTTAGGGGTGATCAGGCAGGCAGGGAGAGTGGTTAGGGGCAATCAGGCAAGCAGGCAAGCAGTTAGGAGCCAGCGGTCCCGGATTGCCAGTGGGATGTCCGACTGCCAGTTTAGGCATGACCCGTAGGGATCCCTGTGGGATTGGGCCTAAACCGGCAGTCAGACATCCCCGAAAGGTCCTGGATTGCAAGAGGGTGCAGGCCGGGCTAAGGGACACCTCTCCCCTCCCCCACCCTGTGCATGAATTTTGTGCACCGGGCCTCTAGTATAGTCATATCTGCTTATCCATGCATAAAGAAACTAAAGGATCACGTTCTCCTGTTTTATTGTTCCTGTTTGTTGGTCTTACTTAAATAAATAAGAAGCTAGTCACTGCATCACCTGTAGGAATTAGGTGGAACAGCTGGGCAGAAGTTGGATCGGAATGAGAGACTTTTTATATATATACACATTATATATGTCATTTAAACCATGTGACTGAATTATTTTTATTAAAAATGACACTATTTTCTTTGAATATTTTTTTTCTGTTATGTTTTCCAAGACGACACGGTAAGATCAGAGACAGTGATGAAGAGAATGACCCAGATGATGAAGATGCTATTGCTAATGCCGTGGGGTGTCTTGGGCCTTTCAGTGGGCTCCTGGCACCTGAACTACAGAAGTACCAAAAACAAATTAAAGGTAAAAAAGGTGGCTCTCTATTTAGATTATCACAATGTGTTGGTTCACTATAGCAGGGGTACTGTTATTGTAACCTATAAATGCCTATTTATTTTCTGAACTGGTTACCCTTATTGAAGGTCTTTGTTAAAAGTATCTTCTCTGGACCAGCTGTCGTGGCTCAGTGGTTGAGTGTTGACCTATGAACCAGGAGGTCTAGGTTCAATTCCCGGTCAGGGCATATGCCCAGTTTTGCTGGTTCAATCCCCAGTGTGGGGTGTGCAGGAAGAAGCCTATCAATGTTCTCTCTCTCTCCCCCTCCCTGAAGGGACCGCCCTGAAATTAAAAAATTTTATATATATATATATATTTGAAAAAGTATCTTCTGTGTTACTTTCTCGTTTAGTAGGATTTCTCTGTGTTATGGGTTGCATGCATAATATATATTTCTTCTTTTTTTTATGGTGACTTTGCGCCGTACTCGTCCGATTCAACTTTGTATGCTCAGTTCCTTAGCATAGAGCCTGGAATGTAATAGATGCTTGCTACCTTGTGTTTGAGTTTAATTGAATTCATTCTAGACTGGCTTCTCTTTTATAGAGAAGTACCCTCTGAATCTAAAACATTGTGGTGGCCTCTCCTTGAATTTGAGAGATAAGAAACTCACTATCTCATAAGGCATTCTTTTGGGTTCCTCCACTTAGCCCATGGTTTCTAGTTGCAGAGAGATAATCTCTGCCTACCAGTTCTATTAATAGTTCATTTCTTTGGAACAAAACAGAATGAGTCCACTCCCTCTCTGACTGGACGGCTCTTCGGTTTTTTGAGGACAGCCATCATGTCCCCAACAGTTTTCTCCATGGCTCAAGTTCAGAATTTCTTTAAGCATTTCTCATAAGATATGATTTTCAGAACTTTTAATAGTATTTATTTTTTGTATTTTCCTTCTCTTCATCATCATCTCATCATTGCTGTCTTTTCTTCGCCATCTTCATCTTCTTCGTCTTTTTCATAGTACTGGTTTTGAGTATTTTCCCTAAGCCTTGGCTTGTTTTGAGTTTTGACCTGTTTCATGGTTTGGGTTCATACTTTTTGTGTGTGTAATGTCTTTGGTATGCATTTTCCTCTCATCTTTTTAAAAGGCTTTTAATAATGTGAACCCAACAAGATCCCCATTGATTTCGTAATGCCTTCCACCCTCCCTCTTGTTGCCTGGATATCAGCTTTTGGCTTCTAGCCATGGGATCAATGTGGATTTTAATTCTAACATTTTTGAATCTGCGTTTCTGAAGTCTGGGTCTGTGTTCCCTCCCTTCTGTGCAGGTCTGTGCCCAGGATGACCTGATCATGTTCTCCTGTTTTATTGTTCCTGTTTGTTGGTCTTACTTAAGTTCAGGTGTGCAAGTCCCCTTTTAATTTCCTTTTCCTCCCACAAGTGTCTTCAGGGAAAAAAGGAAGTAAACTTGCCAGACGTGTAGCCCTCTAACACTTTCAGTGGCTGTTGGGATAGTCGAGATCCCTACTGAGGGTTCTCTTTCAGCTGGTCCCCCGGCCAGCTTTGCATATGGTGCTGAGGAGCCCGGGTCTGCCCGCCTCGGCCGTGCAGTCTGGAAGCGTGCTTTCGCACAGCGCTTGTTTCTCTCTCGGATGTAATCTCAGTTTTATTTAAGGGACAACCCTGCTGGGTGTAGGTGTCCCGGGAACTATAACACACATAGTGTATGCTCAGGAAATGGTTGTTAAACAAATAAAAACATGCATTTCTAGTGGTAGAGTGATTCGAAGTCTTGATAATTTCATAGAATCTATTTTTAATTTAAAAACTCACTTAAAAAAAAACCTTACCCACGGATATGTCTTATTGATTTGAGAGAGAGGGGAAAAGGGAGAGAGAGAAACATTGATGTGAGAGAGAAGCATCGATTAGTGGCCTCTCACAAGTGCCCCAAACAGGGATGAAACTCACAGTCTGGGTATGTGTCCTGTTTAGAGAGAGAAACATCGATGTGAGAGAGAAGCATCGATTAGTGGCTTCTCACAAGTGCCCCAAACAGGGATCAAACTCACAGTCTGGGTATGTGTCCTGTTCAGGAGTCGAACCCACAACCTTTCAGTATATGGGATGATGCTCCAACCAACTGAGCCACACCAGCCAGGACTAAAATCTCACTTTTAATGGCTGATTAAACACTAAAAACTATCAATCCCTTATAAATTCTCACTCATTTATGTGGACTTCTGTACAATGACTTGACATCTGGAATTACATTTTTCTAAGGGTATTTTCGAAAATAACAGTGATTTTTATCTCGAAAACTTGATCTTATGTCTGTATAATAAACAAAGTGGTAATAAAATAAAACTATGACTCCACACAGCTCATTTCAGACCCACAATTAGGCTAATAAGAAAATGCAGAAGTATTTTCAGGACTGATTAAAACAAGCTCTAGACAAATCCTAGTGTACATTTTTTTGTGGTTTAGAATTTTCTGGAGGTTGTGATACCACTCTGGGTTACAGTGGAATCAATTGCCCATTCATCCTGTTCTCCTCCACTGACACCTCTCCTTGTCTCTGCCGTGCGACTACAGAGCCCCACGAAGAGCAGAGTCTGAGATCTAATAACATTGCAGAGCTGAGTCCAGGAGCCATCAATTCCTGTCGAAGTGAATACCACGCCGCTTTCAACAGCATGATGATGGAGCGCATGACCACGGACATCAACGCGCTAAAGCGGCAGTATTCTCGGATTAAAAGGAAGCAGCAGCAGCAGGTTCACCAGGTGTATATCAGAGCAGGTAATGGGATTCTTCGAATCAATTTCAACTCTGTCAGCCTGTGAGAGGAAGAGCACATATTCCTGCACTCTCACTGTATGTAACGCAGCATCCAGAAACTCAGCTGGCACGAGTGATAGCACGTTTAGCATCTCATTTTTAAAAATTTTATTTTATCAGGCTCTACAGAAGACAAAGACCATGGGTTCTCCTTAGGTCCCAAGGACCGGGCAGTTGATGGTACTGAACACATCTTCACTGTGTGTGCTTCTGGAGAGGGGTTTACAAACGATCACAATGTTGCAAAGCCGAGCAATCCTTGGACTTGAGACATTTTGGAGCTATTGCCTCTGAAATTCCAGGCATTGGGACACAGAATTTAGCAATCTGTGCACGAATAAATCAAGCTATCCATTGGTCACTTAGGAGGTGACATAAAGGGCATGTAATCTGAGAAAAAGGAAAAGGCTGTCCCTACGCCTTGCCCGTGGGTGACTGTGTCCTGACTCTGCAGAGAACACAGGTGTAATGCAGTTGGAAATGCTCTTTCCCAAGGATTGTCAGGCTTCTGTTCTTTTTCTATTTAATTCCCCAAATCCCAGGGAGCAATAATCTGCTTTGTTTTTTAACATATGCTGATTTTGGAATTGGTTTGCTTTGTTCTCGGTGAAATTTGAATGAAAATGATTCCTGTCCATGATTTGACATGTTTTTAAGAGGCTTGTGAGCATGTGACTGATCTTGCCCAAAAACTGAATTTACCTTCTACTTCTCAGGAAGGGTAGGCGATTTCTTGAAGATTCGTACTTTATCCTGAATCATAAATCAATCACAGAAGAAATGAACAGCTGCAGCTCTGCAGTTTTCAAAGCGCCCTCATGGTGTCTTTAAGGAGAGTCTATGAGGAAGGCAAAGAACAGATATTCTCATATACTTTTAGAAGACGAGGAAGTGGTGATTCATGAGGATTTAGCAATCGTCAGAGATTATATAGTGATCGTGAGTGGTCCGGACAGGGCTGGAATCCATTTGTTCTAATTCTTTGTATAGTCCTTTTGCAACTACTGTATACTAGTAAATCACTGGGTGATATAGTGAACCGTCACCATTGTGTGCTGACTCAGCCCAGCGCCTCCTTCTCTAGTCAGGGGTCAGCAAACTATGGTCTGCAGGCGAAACCCTGCTTGCCGCCTGTTTGTGTAAATAAAGTTTTACTGGAATACAGGCATGACCATTGTTTGCATACTGTCTATGACTGCTTTTACACTGCCATGACTAAAATATTTATAATCTGGCCCTTTACAGTAAAAGTTTGCCAACCCTTACTCTGGATCATGGTTTATTTGGCTTATTTTAGGGAGAGATTGTTCTAGAGCAGCGGTTCTCAACCTGTGGGTCGAGACCCCTTTGGGGGTCAAATGACCCTTTCACAGGGGTCGCCTAAGACCATCAGAAAACACATATATAATTACATATTGTTTTTGTGATTAATCACTATGCTTTAATTATGTTCAATTTGTAACAATGAAAATACATCCTGCATATCAGATATTTACGTTACGATTCATAACAGTAGCAACATTACAGTTATGAAGTAGCAACGAAAATAATTTTATGGTTGGGGGTCACCACAACATGAGGAACTGTATTAAAGGGTCGCGGCATTAGGAAGGTTGAGAACCACTGTTCTAGAGCATTGCTCCTCAAACTCCCCTGTGCATAGGGACCACCTGGGGATCTGTTAAAAGGAAGAGGGTGTTTCAGTAGGTTTGGGTGGGGCTCAGGTTATGCATTTTTTTTTAAATATATATTTAATTGATTTTTAAAGAGAGGAAGGGAGAGAGATAGATAGTTAGAAACATCGATGGGAGAGAAACATCGATCAGCTGCCTCCTGCACATCTCCCACGGGGGATGTGCCCGCAACCCAGGTACATGCCCTGGACCGGAATCGAACCTGGGACCTTTCAGTCCGCAGGCCGACGCTCTATCCACTGAGCCAAACCGGTTTTGGCAGGTTATGCATTTTCAACAAGCTTTTGGTGCCAGTGCTGCTGGGTGGGGCTCACACATGGAGTGGAAGGTTTTAGAGGAGGTGGTGGAGGACAGGGTTAGCAGCACCGGTGGAGACTGAACTTGAGCTAGAAGCCAAAGACCATAGATTCTGAGACTTAAAGGAAGGAGGGAAGGAAGTTGGTTGGGGTACCAGCCTCCTAGGTTACAGAGGGCAAGAAGTTGAGGTCTTTCAGACCTGATAGCTTCTGTTTTCATGGAGAATTGGGGGAAAAGTTTTTCTGGGAGTAAGTTGGGGCCTGGGTGGGAGCTTAGAGAATAAGGAAGACTTGGATATGTTATTGAAAGGAGTGGGAGAGTGAAAGAAAAACATTGATCAGCAGCACTGAGGACCTAACAAGAGAGAGTGTGGATTGTGGATCTGAGGTCGGGGTTTTGCAGGCATGTGGCAAAGGGAGAGGGATGCCTGGGATGTGTGGTTCCTGGGGACGCAGTGGTCCAGGTAATGAGCCGTGCAGCTCTCAGAGTAGGGGTGTCCGTGGGCCAAAGATAGACAAGAAGTTAAGAGAGGATTGGGGAGTCAAGGAACCGAAGTGTCTGTCACCAGGTAGAGTTACAGTGGCAGCCTGAGAGCTGGAAGAGAACCCAAGAGAAGACTATTAGAGTTGAGTGTGTTCCATGTCAGGTCGATGTAGGTGACAAGGTTTAGGATGGAACATTTTCTGGACAGACCTCTGAGGTTGCGTCTCAGACAAAAGCTCCCCCCACCCCCAAATCATCTCCACCCCTTCTCTCCTCTTTAAAGAGTCCCCCCCCCCCCCCCCTCTGGAATTCAGTTTCTGCGCCTGCAGTCACATGACTCCCAGCGCCTGGGAGGTGCATTGGAAGGGCTGGGGATGGTCTCTGCAGACCCGGTGCCTTGAGGGCACGTCTCACGCCCCCTTCCGATGTTTCTTTCAGACAAAGGGCCAGTGACCAGCCTCCTCCCGTCTCAGGTGAACAACTCTCCAGTTATAAACCACCTGCTCTTAGGAAAGAAGATGAAAATGTCCAACCGAGCCGCCAGGAACGCTGTCATTCACATCCCCGGCCACACCGGGGGCAAAGCATCCCCCGTCCCCTACGAAGACCTCAGGTCGAAGCTCAACTCTCCGTGGCGTACTCACATCCGAGTCCACAAAAAGACCATGCCGAGGGCCAGGAGCCAGCCGGGCTGCGGGGACACCGTGGGG
>NW_005364914.1:3136617-3147509 GCF_000412655.1 Myotis brandtii | reverse complement strand
CTGCCCGAGGCGCCTGGGGAGGACAGAGCCACCGGCAGACCTCCCCACGGGAGCCGCCCCAAGACTCCCATCTTCAGCCCCTTTCCCAGCGTCAAGCCGCTGCGCAAGTCAGCGGCCGCCAGGAACCTGGGGCTGTACGGCCCCACGGAGCGGACCCCGACCGTGCACTTTCCTCACATGAGCCGGGGCTTCAGCAAAGCCGCCGGTGGAAACAGTAGCACGAAGAAGCGGTGACTCCCAGAAACTTCGCCCTGAGAGTCACCTTTTCGTGGTGGAGCAGGGGTGCCAGCCACATGGCTCCAGAGGAATTGCAGCTGCCCCGGGAAAGCGGATAGATGGGTCCAGAGGTGGGCCGCATCTGTAAACACAAGGATTGGAGGTTTCACGGTGGGAGCTAGGTTAGGGGTGTTTGTCCACCCACTGATAACCGGTACCATGGATTCTTGTTGGCGAAATAAATATTGTGGTTTTAAAATGTGAAGTCTTCCCGATTTTTAATTGTCAGCTGTTTCGGAAAGACTATGTACCTAGACTCTTAGTCCCTCTTCCTTCTTCCTGTTCTGCGGGCCTTCAGGGTCCTTTGGGTGTTATTAATACGCACGCATGCTCCACTAGCTTGCTAGAACAGGAATTGTAAAAAGAAAGGAAGTTTCTTGGCTGCAAAAAACTTCCCTATTTCCCTCTTCATGCCCTATTGGGGGGCATGTTTGTATGTGTGAGTTTTCCTTCAGTCGTTTCTTTCAGCCAGTCTCAAATTGTTTTTGATTCTTATGTTAAATTGCAGGAGAAAGCTCCAGATAGCCTTTCCCTCCCTTTCTATTTCTAGCTGCAAAATGAAGGAAACTTTTATCTGTTGAAATTTAGGTCGATCACTAACTTGAAGATCTTATGCAGAGAACACAAATGGATAGGCACTCAGCAACTGCTCAGAACAGCTTGCTAATTCCTCTAAGCTTTCCCCAAGGCTCATTTGCTCCTCTTAAGGAGCGTTGTGGTCCTCGGTGGTGGGATGACATGATGGGCTGTATGGGCAGCTTGCCCCGCGTCCTCCGCTCTGCAGCTCACTTACCTACCAGCTCTCCACGGCAGATGCAGTGAGGCTCTGCTCAAAAGCCAGAACGTAGCACCTGCAACTCTGCTACTTGAATTTTGTGCTTCTTTTGGTTGGAACTTTGAATATTTTGTTACTTGGACACTGCCTTTCTCTGGAGAAGGCCCAGTGCTTTCCAGCTCTCTCTCACCCACTCCTCCCCAGTCACGGCAGGTCAGAGGCAGACCTGCTAATGCCACTATGCAGATGGGAACTCAGCCACAGAGAGGTGGAGTAGCCCCTCGGATACTCCAGGTAAATACTGCCCCTCTTCAGCGTGACTTAGCCACATTTCCTCCAGTGCAGTAGGTGGGTTTCATGCTCTTTGTACGCAGATGCACTGGCCACAAAGGTTCTACAAACCACGACTGGGAAGCCATATACTGCACTCCCTTCCTGACTCCAAGGGCCTTCCTCCAGGTCTTTACAGTCCTGCGTGGTTTCACAAAACCAGCTCAACCCTTTTCACCCGAACAGATAGTACATTTTAGTTTTTTTTTAAAAAAATACTTTATTGATTTTTTACAGAGAGGAAGGGAGAGGGATAGAAAGTTAGAAACATCGATGAGAGAGAAACATCGATCAGCTGCCTCCTGCACACCCCCTACTGGGAATGTGCCCTCAACCATGGTACCTGCCTTTGACCGGAATCGAACCTGGGACCCCTCAGTCCACAGGCCGACACTCTATCCACTGAGCCAAACCAGTCAGGGCAGATAGTACATTTTAAAACATGCTACATGCAGCTGTCATTTGGCTAAACCGAAGGCTCACTCCTCAGTCCCCTTCTCTCAGCATCACGAGAAGAATAGGCTCAGCCTCTCATCCTCATTGCTGGAAGACCATGGCCGTGCTTGCAGGCGTAGTGCTGGTGCAGCCACTAGTAATCTGGGCTAGTTGGGTCGCTAATTCTGAAACCAAAGCTATAGTTTTAGACAAGGCTTTTACTAGGAGAGGTATACATTTTTATAATAAAATGGAAAATGTGGTTGTGTGGGCTTCTTTGAACAGGAAACACAAGAATGACATATATAGCGAGAAAAAGCCATTTTATCCCCTTTGCAGTATTTTGACCCCCAGATGAACGGAAGATGGAAAACATGACTGATAAGATACTGCAGTTTTGCTTGAATCCTGTGCCGCCTGAAGTTAGCAGGTAGCTTCTTAAAAAGCAGCCAAGCCCACAGCCTGTGTCTTGGGGAGGGGTAGGTGGAGAGTGGGGCTGACATTGCAACCCATCCGGGAACGGAGACGCAGTGTGTTTCCCAAAGTGAAGCAAATGACACGATTTTCTTCCACCTGCTAAACTTTACAGAAAAGAATGATTCCACCTTGGATTCTTTTCTCCTCCCCCGCCCCCAATGAGTCAGAGCCACCTTGTTCCCTTGAGGGATGTCTGACAGCACAGAATTGTTCTTCCCTCTGTGAGTCAGCTCCCAGCAACCTGCGGTGGGGGCCCAGGAAGGCAGTGATGGTGTGGAGGCCCCTGACTGCGGCCCTGAGCATCTCGCCTTGCTGTGGCCCAGCTGTCTCTGTTCCCAGCACATGCCTGTTTCCCAGGGCTGGTCTGAGAAAGGGATGGATGAGAGAGCACATTGTGTGGGATGAGTATTTGTTGAATGAAAGCATAATAGTCTTTTGAGGTAAAAAAAATGACCTTGTCGGGATTTAAAACCAACAGATTTCCGTGGAAGCTTTCTCTGTTCCGATACTGTGCATGCATTTTACCGTGTACTCACTTTTATGAACTGGTGAACTTCTAAGCCTTGCCTACTTTAGATATAAAGAATCTGCTGTAGCCTCAACCGCACAGCATGGGCAAAGACCTCCATGGACTTGTTCTCTTCCCGAGGTATTGGACACTCTGCAAGCACCAAAAGCACTCACCAGGCAGTGGCTCCTTTGTCCTCAGAGATGCCTGCACCCGTCGGCACGTGCACCGGGAGCCGCTCCTCCTGGCCCTCCACACCTGTCCTCCCAGACGATCCAAACAAACCTGGTTTGTAATGTCGACCTATGGGCGATAACGGTTTGGAATATTCTATTCCTTTTTGGTCTCTCTCGCTGTTGTTCTAAAGACTGTCGATTACAAAGATACGTGCATAAAGATGTTCCTTGTTGTAGCTGGGGTGCTGTTTTCTGTCTGCGAGTGCACAGAACACTGCTGTGAGGTCCCCCACGTTGGTCACGTGAACCAGGGAAACAGCCCAATAAGCTCCATCCCCCCAGTCTAATCTGTGGGCTGCATGGTGGCCGTGGCCTGCTGAGACCCTTGCAGAATGGAGGGTGTAAGGGTTCGCGGTGCAGGAGACAAAGAGAGTTAAAGAGTCAGGCAAATCAAAGGTGGTACTTTAATCTGCACTCCCGGGCGGGGCCAGTGAAGTCTCACTGCTGAGAGGGAGTAGAGGCATTTTTTTATACAGCTGTTCAGTGAGGGCGGGGGGGGGGGGGGGGGGGGGGGGGGGGGGGGGGGGGGGGGGGGGCATGAGCTGTGGGAGTTCCTGCCGCGGGCAGGCCCATCACGGGTTCCAGGAAGGAGTCTCTGTCGCCATCTGTCTGGCACACTGACCTGTTAGGAATTCCAGGGAGGGTCCAGTATCTGCGCCACCATCTGCCTTGTGCATGCATGGGCTCCTGGGCTTCCCTCCGACCTCACAGAGGGTTCCTCAATATGAGTATCAAAGAGATCACTGGAGAGTGTGTGTGCGTGTATAAAATTAACCTTTAGATTTTCCTTTGTTTTAATAAAGTAGAACAAGAATGCAACTTAGCTTTCTGGTCTGTGGGTTCTGGATGGATAGAAGCTGTGATGGAGCACACAGCGGCTGCCCTTCCCTCCCGTTCCCCACCCCCACCCCCCGGGAGGCAGCGTTGTAAATATATGTGCTTCCTAGTTGGAAAGTGACACCTGCTCTAAGAGAACTGGGGAAACAGCACAAGGAATCATCCCTGTTCTAGTGTGGGTCTTTCCAGTATATGTGTGTGTGTACACACCGGCATCTATTAAAGGTATAGTGAGCACACTAGTTTAGGCGGTCCTTCCAGGAATGGCTCTTATGCAGCATCATTTTCAGTGACTAGTATTCCATCCTGTGTCCGTGCCAGAACCCACAGAACCAGCACCTGTTGTCACACAGGTCCTCTGACTGTGGAGACAACCTACGGCATCCTAACGCTACATCCCCCAGTATTTTCTTGGGCTTGCTCATAGACGTAGGATTGCAGGGTCAGAGAGTGTGCGTCTTTTAAGACTTACACACACTGCCATCCTTACAGATGGGACTTACACAAGCACTGAGCGAGCATGCCTGCTTCTCTATGCCTCTGGGAGGAGAGCACGGTATCTTTCTTTTGTTCTAGACCTGCAGTGTTGATAGAAGCAGTGATAATAGGCATTCCTATCTCACTCCGGACTCTTAAAGGAACCATTCACTAAGATGTTCTCTGAGATTTCTGGTAGGTATCTTATCAGGTTAAGGAAATGAACTTTTTATTCTTTGCTCGCTAAGATTTTTATTTTTTATAATTCAACAAATTTGTTTTGTTTTTGTTTTTACTTTAAACTTTTTTAAAAATTTATTTTAGGGAAGAAGGGAGACGGGGAGAGAAATAGAAACATCAGTGATGAGAGAGAAACACTGATCAGCTGCCTCCTGTACGCCCCCCACTGAGGATTGAGCCTGCAACCTGGGCATGTGCCCCAACTGGAAATCAAACCTCGCCTTCCTGGTTCATAGGTTGACGCTCAACCACTGAGCCATGCCTGCTGGGTCGGCTTCCTTCCCGCCCCACGTGCATAGCATGTACCACTGACATAGGACCTGAGAGGGCGTCACAGGGAGCCGGGTAGAGAGCACAGAGCCTGAGTCAGGGACCACTATGGTGCCTCAGCTCTGCGTGCAGGTCTTTGGGGGAAAGATATTCCAAGCAGAGGGAACAGTCAGTACGAAGTTACTGGGACCCATATGTATAGATAGAGACATCGGTGTAGGCACAGAAATGGGACTAGGATAGTCTAGGTCAGTGGTCGGCAAACTGCGGCCCCTTGAGTGTGGCTCTTCCACAAAATACCATGTGCGGGCGTGCACATACAGTGCGATTGAAACTTCGTGGCCACACTGAAGGGGTCAAAGAGCCGCATGTGGCTCGTGAGCCGCAGTTTGCCGACCACGGGCCTAGAGCATGAGCAAACCAGGAAATTATGGGAGTACTTTCCACGGGTGTGGCTCTTCCACAAAATACCGACTTCTGCGCATGGGCCACGAGGAGTTACACTCACTGTACATGCGCGCCCACACGTGGTATTTTGTGGAAGAGCCACACTCAAGGGGCCAAAGAGCCGCATGTGGCTCGCCACAGTTTGCCGACCACGGGTCTAGGTAAAATAGAGACACACAGAGAGAGAGGGCTAGAGATTAGCAAGAGCTTCACTTAAGAGGGGAAATTTTCACTCAGCATCCTGTTTTTATTAATAAAAATAAGTTCCTATGTTATGATTGTCATAGCCAGCAACCTACACGTCATACTGCGTGCGTTTTCACAGCACTCCTGTGCTAAGCGAATCATCGCTAGGTGCTCATTTCCAATAAGTGAGCATTTCCTCCCAAGTCCCTCCCACTGCAGCCTCTTGATCTAGGTTTCGGCGCCAGCCACTTCAGGTTTGGACAGACACAGTAACTTCTCAGGTTTCTAGAACTTGTGGGGTGGAGGGAGATAGCCTGTGTGGTCGATGTCCATGGCAAGAACATAGCTCTGCACCCAATGCAGTCTGTCCCAGGCAGCCAATTCTGGCCTCATTTTGAAAACTCTCAGAGACCATCTGTGGAACCTCTCAGACAGGAATCAGACCATCGCTTGAGTTTGCCTTGTGCATGGGTGTGAGTGTCCTGGAGGGACATAGTGATTATGATGTCATTGACAGATTACACTTAAGTAGCTTAAATGGTCACTAAAGTAAAGAATAAACAAGTTTGAGAGAGTTTCAATCTGCATCTGTCCCAGGCAGCCAATTCTGGCCTCATTTTGAAAACTCTCAGAGACCATCTGTGGAACCTCTCAGACAGGAATCGGACCGTTGCTTGAATTTGCCTCATGCATGAGTGTGAGTGTCATGGAGGGACATAGTGACTGTGATGTCATTGACAGATTACACTTCAGTAGCTTAAATGGTCACTAAAGTAAAGAATAAATGAAACAAGTTTAAGAGAGTCTCAATCTGCGACAACATTTGTATAAAAGCTTGCCAGGAAACAACTACCATCCAACCTTTAATGATCTATATACGTATATATTAAAAGCCCAGCAACCATTATGGTGGAATGACCAGAATGACCGGTTGCTATGACGCCCACTGACCATCGGGGGCAGACGCTCAATGCAGGAGCTGCCCCCTGGTGGTCAGTGCTCTCCCACAGCGGGAGTGCTGCTCAGCCAAAAGCCGGGCTCACAGCTGGCGAGCGCAGTGGCGGTGACGGGAGCCTCTCCTGCCTCCGTGGCAGTGCTAAGGAGTGGCGAGCCAAGCAGTAAGGAGCGAGCAGGCAGGCGGTTAGGAGCAAGGGGTTCCAGATTGCGAGAGGGCACAGGCCAGGCTGAGGGACCCCCCAACACCCCAATGCATGATTTTGTGCATCGAGCCTCTAGTATAAAAATAATAAATAATGATTACATCACACACAACCCTTGGATTTTCAGATTTTAAAAAGACAATTTCAGAAAAGGAATTCTATCAAGTGAACCTTTTATCTCCCTTGAATTGGCTCTCTTCCAAAACAAATAAAAAAGGAAAACAAGCCCTAATCGGTTTGGCTCAGTGGATAGAGCGTCGGCCTGCGGACTCAAGGGTCCCAGGTTCGATTCCGGTCGAGGGCATGTACCTTGGTTGCGGGCACATACCCAGTTAGGGGGTGTGCAAGAGGCAGCTGATCGATGTTTCTCTCTCATCGATGTTTCTAACTCTCTATCCCTCCCCCTTCCTCTCTGTAAGAAATCAATAAAATATATTAAAAAAAAGGAAAACAAGAAAAACAATAAGAAAAAACAATTGTCTACTATCGACCCAGAGAAATGGGTGGTCTCCAGGAACGATGGTGGTCACAACTGCGCTCCAGCCGATGCAGCAGAGAAGGAGGGTCTGGCCTGTGTGGCCCAGGCCTGAGTTTCTGCCCCAGAGGGTCTGTGTAGACTTGGGATGCAGGGTTTTCCTGCCTCCTTTCACCAGCAGCTGTATTTTAGGTCCAGTTCCATTGGCCTGTGGTCTGTGGACATCCTCCCAGATGCTGACAGTGAGCTGACTGCCACACTGATTTTGATACCAGAAGATCTGGCTAGCGCTGTGGGCCGAGCTGCCACCTTGAAATGGGGACCCCTGTGGATGCCTGGGGGTCCTTTCATGAGACCATGAGGTCAAAACTATTTTGATAAAAGCGTTAATTTGCCATCTCCACCCTCCTGATGCACAAGGCGTTTCTCAGAAGCCACCTGATGTGCGGTAGCAGAACAGGTGAGTGCAGAGCAGACGAGAGAAACCAGCTGTCTTCGTCACCGCCAGGCCTGGAAGAGGTTTGCGAAGGTGGAAGACAGTGCCACTCTCTTACCAGATATCTTTGTTTTGGAAAGTGGAGTTGTTTTTCATAAAATGTTATTTCTTTTAATGGACTCATTGTCATTTAGAAAAAAATTCAAATATTTTTTACTTATAAAACAGTAATTATCAAAAGATATAACATATCAGCTAAGGCTCATTAGGGTCCTTAATGATTTTTAAAAATTTATGTAAAGGGGTCCTAAGACCCAAAGGTTTGAGAATGGCAGGTCTATGGGATAATGAAAGAAGATAAACACAAGGTAATAATAGTTATTTACTGAGTGCTTCCTGTTTGCCAGGCACTGTGCTAAGGGCCTTACACGGACCTCGTTTAGTTCTCATAACCACCCTAGTTGTGGTACTAGTGTTCCTTCTTATGTTACAGGTGAGGAACCAGGCTTCGAGGGATGCGTAACTTTCTCAAGGTCATAGACTTTGAAAGTGGCAGAGTGTGGAATTGAACTCAGGGAGTGTGGCTCCAGTCCTTACACCCTAACCTGCTTAGTGATGGCCCTTCTAGAAGCCTGTGCCTCCACCTGCTTTTGTGTGGCCCGCCGCCCCCAGTTAAAAATCTGAGGACGAATGAGGCAGAACTGGGAGGCAACTGGAAACTTACTACGGACACTTAGAAGACACTCAACTCTCCTCGCCGAGTCAGGGTTGGCCCGAACCAGCTGCTGGACTCCCATGGTGTGGTGGACACTGTCTGGCCACTAGATCCCCCAATACTGAAACGCACGCTGGGTCTTTCCCCTTTTAAGTTAGTCTTGGAACACAAGGGCCATGATTATTAAAAAGTGGGACAACTATGAGAAAAAAACACCATAAATATTAGTGGAGGAAAGCTTGTTTCACAGATGTCTTAAGGTTCTCACCCATTTAAATAAACAAAAACGGGGCATTGTGGATGATGTAAATGGTTTGACTTATGCAACATGCCCTAACAATAGCTCAGCAGATCCGCATTCGGGAAAGAAACCCTGACTGTGCATCAACGGTTATATAAAGGCACAGTTCAGATATACGTGCATGATTCATTTTAATGATTCACTGTTTTACTGATTTTTCTATTTCCCATCAACTTCCCATCAGGTATGGGTAGGTAAGAGGTACAAAGGGATGGGAAAAGGGTTGGGTTTAAATTGTTTTTTCTCACTGAACCTGAGCATGTGTGTGATTAACTTATGTAACCACTAGGTGTCACTGTTGCTTCATGCAAACCTCACCAGCTGCCTGGGTTCTAGCGATATGCTAGGACTTTTACTCTAAGTGTTCAGGGTGTTTGTGTGGGGACAGGAGCAGGAAGGCTCCCATTGTTGCCCTCCCCCCCCCCCCCCCCCAATACTCCCATCTTATACATTCTTCAAAGTATACGGATTTCCCAAGGGAATGGATTTCCCAGTCAAAGATCATTATTTCTTGAAGGGCTTCAACAACAGTTTCTTTGAGAAGAAGTAGAGTGTAAAGCAGAGTAATGGAAAGCAAATGCTAGGCTGCTTTAGGGCAGAGGCACTGCTCTTGGCTGTGCACAGGGTAAAGTTGCAGCCTGTAGCCCAGCAGCATCCCCCTTTGAAGACTAGGACGCACAGTAGGGCTCACGCTGGGGAGGAGTAGGAGTAGGCAAACTGCGTTCTAGGCGATCCACGGAGACGCCTCGGTGAGAAGAGCCCTCAGGGTCACTCATTTCTTGGTGCTGGTTTCTTTGTCGGGCACCCCTTTTGTTGTGGGGCAGCTCTGTTAGAAAGCACATGTTAAGCTAAAACCCAGCTCCCCTCGATCTCCCTTAATCAACCTATATAATAAAAGGGTAATATGCAAATTGACCCTAATGGCAGAATGACCAGAAGGACCACTCAACCAGTCACTATTAGGTGCACTGACCCCCTCTTAGTACCTTCCCCCGGCCATCAGGCTCTGATCGCCTGATGGCAAAAGGGGAACTAGAGGGTGGGTGGAGGGGGACGAGGGTGATGCCAGGCCAAGGCTCCCCCTGACCCTAGTCACCCCACTCACAGAGGGCGGCTTGCAGCAGAGGCGGGGCCGGCGAGTGGGCAGGAATGGCCCACCTCTCAGTCCCTCCCCCCTGGCCTGCAGCTCCACTCGCCCATGGCGTACCAGTTTCTATTAGTGGGAAGAAGATACAATAGAACAGCCTGGAAACGGCAAATCTTTTTCCTTACTGATTCTTTATTGCCGGGCTCTAGAGAAATAATGGCCAGAAGCTCCACAAGCTGGCCAGTAAGGCCAGGCTGCGGCGGCTCGGAGGTCCACTGATTCCCACAGGCCAGGCCGAGGGACCCTAGTATTTAATAACCAATCTAGTGTTTATTCCAACAATAGGTCAATTAATTCACTTCAGGAGCTTAGCCCAGCACTTACAGGACTTTTACTTTGACGTGGCTATTTTGGCAGTGCTGCAGGTGAGCATTGGCCTGACCGTGTGGCATTCACGGGTTACATACAGATGTGTGATTACGTTCAAGGAGCTCGCAGAATAATGTGTATGCGGGAAATCAGGAGCAGACGCAATGGAAGCATATGCTGCCGTACACATGTGAAGCGCTGCAGATGGTGTCTGAGCTCGGTTACTGTTTGGAGGAAATACGACCTTGAAGGCCTTTTTCAGTCCAATCCCTACGGGCTTTTATTGAGAAGGGTGACCAGAAGCAAAGACCCAGCAGCCTCAGCTTCATGGGGAGCAACTGCTTCTAAGAAACCATCTGTGTGGACTAGAAATACAGCAGGCAAAGACATTGCCCTGAGTTTCGGTTCTGATAAGATACTGGCCAGCTCGTCGGGCTCCGGCCCACTGTCCGCGTGGATCCTGTGCAGCACAAAGCATTGAGCAAAGTGGCAGGCTGCCGGGGAGGAGCCCTATCCTGGGCTGGGTGCTGTGCTCCCGCTCATCCTGGCCCCACTGTGCCTGCGGCCTTGCTCCAGCATGCAGGGGGAGTGTCCATGGGAGAGGCTTGCACAGCAGTTGCACTGCCAGCTGTAAGCCCAGTGTCTGGCGCCCCTGTCTGTCCGCTGAGCAGCACTCCTGCTGTGGGAGTGCACTGACCACCAGGGGGCAGCTCCTATGTTGAGCGTCTTCCCCCTGGTGGTCAGTGAGCATCATAGCTACTGGCCAGTCATCAGGTCGCTTAGGCTTTTATATATATAGACTAGAGGCCCGGTGCACAAAAATTTGTGCACTGGCGGGGGGGGGGGGGGCCCCCA
>NW_005364914.1:3119485-3136557 GCF_000412655.1 Myotis brandtii | reverse complement strand
TTCCAGGTGGCAGAGGGCAGGCCCAATCCCTAGGTGCCTGCCCTGCAGCCCCTGGTCGGGCTCAGAGCAGGGCCGATTGGGGAGTTGGGGCGCAGCCCCCTGTTATGCTCAGGGCAAGGCTGATCAGGAGGTTGTGGCGCCGCCCCCTGTCATGCACAGAGCAGGGTGGATCAGGGGGTTGGGGTGCCTTCCCCTGTCACAAACAGAGCAGGGCCGATCAGGGGATTGGGGTGCCGCCCCCTATCACCCACAGAGCAGGGCCAATCTGGGGGTTGTGGCGCCGCCCCCTGTCACGCTGCTCCAGGGGCCGGGAGGCCTCGCTGCTCAGTTGATCCCGGGGTGTAAGGCCTCGTGGCTCCACTTGATGCCGGTGCTGGGAGGCCTCCGGGCTCCACCGATCCCGGGGGTGTGAGGCCTCGCGGCTCTGCTGATCCCAGGGCCATGAGGCCTCACTGCTCGGCAGGCTTCGGGTACGTTTGGCTTTGCTCTACCGCTTGGAGCCTGCATATGCAAATTAACCACCATCTTTGTTGGCGGTTAATTTGCATATCGCCCTGATTAGCCAATGGGAAGCATAGCGGAGGTACGGTTAATTACCCTTTTTGTCTTTTATTAGATAGGATTATGTCCTGGGTTTTGCTATGATGAAGTTTAGAGTCAGGAGCAGCTCTTTTTCTCCACCTTGGTCCTTCACTACTCATTTAGGTAAATGACAAAATTAATAATTAGAGAATTAATTCTTGCATTAGTCACATGTGTTGATTTGGTATTTCTACATACATATGCCCTATTCATATAATGCCTAAGCTTTTAGGTTATTTAAACGGTGATACCATCATAAATAGGAAGGCAGATGGAAATGAAATGGAGACAAGACTCTGAAAACCAAGAACTGTATGTGATAAATTAATGGGCGATTAAGCACAGCGGTGAAAGAAATACGTATGCTGTGTGCTGCATTTTGTTATGCAATAGAACATACATTTCCCAGAGCAGTCCCTACGATGAATCTAGGTTTAGAGAGAAACCTTTGACACACAGATTTCAGTTTACTGGAAGATTACTTCACTTAGCTTGCAGGTTCCTCCCCCTCCCCCTGTTGGTTTCCCTCCCGCCTTGCTGATGGCTACTTTTCAGTCTCCCTTTCTGGTTCTTCCTTTTCTTTCCACTCATTTAATTTTGGGGTTCCATGGGCCTCCACTCTTGGTCATCTTTAGCTATATCTACTACCTTGGGGACCTGTTCCAGGCTTGTGTCTTTAAATACTGTGTGCCAACAACTCCCAAATGCATACCTCCAGTCCGGAATCCCTCTGAGTTCCAGACGTACACACCCAACCCCCACACAACATCTTGCTGTGAGAACCTCCGGACATGACCTCTTGGTCATCCCTTCCAGACCCGCTCCCCTCGGCTTTCTCCTCTCAGTCGATGATAACTGAGAGTAGCAGTTTGTAAGCTCAGAGAGGTAACCGGGGCCAGATCACAGAAGGACTTGTAGGGACTTTGTATTTCCTCTGGATAAGATGAGAAGTCATTGGAGGGTTTTGAACAAGGAATGCAATGATCAGACGTATATTTTGAAGGGCTCATTCTTGCTGTTTTTCTGAGAACAGACAGTAGGGGCACAAGGCTATCTATCACTGGGGAGACAAGTTAGGAGGCCATTGCCATGACCCAGGTGTGAGATCATGGTGAGAAGTGGAGGTGAGATAAGTCCTTAGATGCTGGATGTATTTTGAAGGTAGAGTTAATAGGATTTCTTAGCAAAATGAAGTGCTTTAAAAAAAAAATAGAGAACTCAAGGGTGACTCCAAGACTTTTATTTTGAGTAACTGGAAGGAAGGAGTTACCTTCAATGAGATGTGGAAGACTACATGTTGAGTTTGGGATATTCGATATAGAAGTGAAATATTTGAATGGGAAATTGAATAGTCTAATCTGGAATTCATGAGGTCTGAACTGGACATATCAATTTGAGAATCACTGGCATATACATAGCATTTAAATCCTACAGAGTGGAAGTTATTGTAAAAGAAATACACACTCATACAAAATTTTGATAATACAGGAAAGTAGAAAAAAATTACCAGAAACTTCAACATCAAGTGATAAGACCTGTTCCTAGTGTGGAATATTTTTCCAGTATATTTTCAATGTATATTCAGATGAATTACATATGTTATCTATTTTATGTCATTGGGATACAGCTTTATGTACAATTTTTTCTTGGCACTTCTTTTTTATTATTGTGGTAAAGTACACATTACATACAAGTTATCATTTTAACTATTTTAAAGGGAACAGTTCTGTGACATCAGTACATTCACATTGTGACTCTTGGGCACATTCTTCCTGGAAACACTGGTCCTTCCTTCATTCAGGAAAATTATTTTCTAGCATTTCTTTTGTTGTTGTTAATCCTCCCCTGAGGATATTTTCCCCATTGAATTTTTAGACAGAGTGGAAAGGAGAGGGAGAGACAGAGAGAAAAACATTGATATGAGAGAGACACATCGATTAGTTGCCTCCCGCACATGCCCGGAGTGGGGCCAGGGATGGAGCCTGAACCAAGGTACGTGCCCTTGACCGGAATCAACCTGGGACCCGTCAGTCCACAGGCCGACACTCTATCCACTGAGCCAAACCAGCTAAGGCCTAGCATTTCTTGATGATTTCTTTGGTTCCATCTGGTGTGTGTGTGTGTGTGTGTGTGTGTGTGTGTGTGTGTGTGTGTGTGTGTGTGTTTTAACCAACACATCAGACTTTGAGTCTGCATCTGGAGGAGAGCACAAGAAGGGTTTGAGGGTCTTCTCTAGTCTTACCCTCTTGGGCTGCTTCAGGACTTAGGTGTTTGCTTTGATGAGGATGAAGACCTTTGTCTTGGAGACAGGCCATCGACGTGCTGTGCAGATAAACCAAGGATGCAGAATGAAAAAGCCGTGGGAGCCTGCTACAGAACCGGAGCTGCACGCGGCGTGAGTGCCTGCCCGTGAGCAGGAATGTCCCTGCTTCCCCAGGTCACCTGCAGAGGGGGACATGTGGGCTCTCCAGAGAGAATTGTTTCTGTTTGATGATTCGTGCATCTTGGCATCTGGAATGCAGTGGACTGTTCTCTGTCTGGGAGCCAGGAATCTGGGAAGTGGGTGGGGACAGCAGATGTGGTTCACTCTTTCACAACGGCAATGGAGAGAGCTTATCAACACTCAGTGAACAGGCAGTCGCTTAATGGGGACGATGATGAAGGCGGGGCATGTGTGAGGGTGTGAGTGAGGACAAGGGCTGAGCTTGGGGAATTTTGGAGACTATTTCAGTGCCTCACTCAGTGCTGGGCACGTGGTGCTAACTTTAAGCTGGACATTTCCTTATGGGCGAGGGGAGTCTGCTTGAACCTGATTTAAAATGAACTGTTTTGTTTTCCTAATTTTCTTGGTTTTAATAAGTTATTAGCAAAATCAATGAAATGCTAGTTATATACCTTGACTAACTGCTTCAGTGATAATAAAACACAAACATTAAATACTTGTGTGCTCCAGAGATAATCAGTTATTGTAACAACATTCACACTAAAGAGATAGTTCAAGACCAACAAAATGTTGGGAAGGAAATATTTTTTTAAATTAAAAAGTAAATTTGATACTCGGGAGGCATCGTGTTGTAAGAGATGGCTGAAGCCCCAGATCTGGACATCTTAAAAATGGTAAATGTGGGTTGAATTAGATAACTTGGAGAAGCCCTGCTTTCTCTAAAATTCTGAAAGCCTCCTTTTCTTTTCCTTGTTTGGGTGGCGGAATCACCATCCCTCCAGTTCCCCAACCAGAAAGTGCGGGAATCCTTTTTGAGTTGTCTCCCTTCCTCACCTCCTGTGAATCAAAAGCAGGTGTAGAGGAAAGAACCAGGTTCGGACCCCTGTCTTGCCTTCCCACACACATGGGGAGCTCCATGGTCTTGGTCACAACACATATGCTTCCAAGTCTGTTTCCTTATCTGTAGAAGAAAACAGGGTTAAAACCACTTGCCACCGAGGTGGAGATAGTGGATGTAAAGCGCAGAGCTCAACACCAGCCACAGACAGGTCCTTGATACATGTTAGCTACTATCAAATAGGAGCGAAAGCTTCATAATAGCTACACACTAGCTCTTCCTGGCTGCTAGCCTCCATTCTACGAGCACTTTACACATATTTAATTTTTACAACAACATTATTGCTCCCATATCTATTTCAGACGAGGAAACTGAGGCAGAGAGAGGTTTAGTAAGTTACCCAAGGTCACAGGACCAGGATTTAATCCTTGGTCAGTCAGACTTCAAAGTCTGTGTTCAAGTACCAAAGTATTTTGATGTTTGCTCTGGTAAAAATGTCCATTCAGTTCTTGAACTTAGGTTATCGTCATATTCTTCAGACTGCCCTCGCTTGCAGCCTTTACCTTACTCCACCAGTTCTCCTCTCTGCCCCAGCGGTGTCTTTCTAAAATACACCTCTGTTTACATTTCACCCCACCTTAGAAACTGAAGGCTTCCATTTGCTCACAGGATAAAGTGGACAATCCTGAGTGTGCACGCAAGGTCCTGTAGAGGTGGCCTCTGCCTCCATGTGTAGCCTTATTTCCCTCCGGCCTCTTTCCTGTGCCGGCCACTCCAGCCATCGACAGCATTTGCTGCACTCTGTGTCCCTGGGTGTTTTGGCTCATTCTGTCGCCCAGACTTGGACTTCTTCTCCTTTCTTTGTCTGGGCATCTTTCATGGTCTGATTAGAGTATCAGCTCCTCTCTCGAGCCGCTCCCAGTCCTCCAGGTCCCATGGTGTTTCCTTCCACACGTGGCCAGACTTTCCAGGCCCTGATGGCCCTGTACGAGCTGCACCGTGACCAGAGGCAGGGAAAGCCCCCTCATTCGTTTCGGTGCCTGGCACACAGCAGACACTCCGTAAACCCTGACGAGGTTTCTAAATCTAGAAAGGTAACGGAAGAAGCTTTATTGTTTTGCTAAGTTTAGAGCTAACCAGGCTCCTTGGGATGGAATCAGACAGTAAAGTCAAGAGTCAAGTCACCTCTCAACCCACCACATGGAGCCAGCCACTATGAATATTTTAGGATATTTATCTCCAGACCTTTTGCTAGGTATATGTGGACATGGAGGTAGAGATTTTTCTAAATAAAAATGGGCTCGCACTGTGACTCCTTCTTGGTCTTTTAGCAACGTGTGCCGTAGGCCTCTCTCTGTGTGAATGAACATGGGGCTGGGGTTACCTGTTTAAGCAGTCACCCCACATTCGGGTCTTAGGCTATTCCCAATGTTCCCCGCTACAGTAAATAGTACTGGGCTAAATATCCTTGCAGATACATCTATGTGCCCTTTTTTGGTTATATTTATCCAATCACTTTAAAAAATGTTCAGGTCATTTCCAATATTTTCTTACTACCTTAAATAATATTTGGATAAATATCCTTGTACACACATCTTTGTTTTTCAATTCTTTTCTTAGGATCACTTCCTGGAAGTGGCCTCACTGGTTACCCACTGGTCAAAGGGCATGTGCTGTGTAAAGATTTTGGATACATCCTGCCCAGTTGCCCTCCAGAAATGTCATCAGTTTGCACAAACATTACCAGTGAGGGAGGGTTCCCCTTGCACCCCCATCTTGTCCACACTGGGGTTTATGGATATTTTAAAACTTGGTGAGGTGGACTCTGAGGACCAGGGTCAGGCCTGAACCACAGACAACAGTTTCTCAGGGAAGTGCATCTTACCTAAATGGCCAGCTTAGAGACAGCCTTCCTCCACAAGGGGGGTGACCTGTGAAAATACCCCCTATCTGCCTTTGACACCATTCATTATAAAAGGTATCACTGCAGGAGATGGGTCCCTCCAAGTTGGCTTAACGTTTGTGCAGCAAAGGGCCTCAAAGAAGAGTAACTTCTCCTTTAAAGCAGGCGTGTGGCGTGCAGCCTCCTGACCACAGTGCCACGCTGTGCGGGGGGCATCTATCTTACCTAATAATAGACAAACATGTAAATTGACCGTCCCTCCACTATGCTAACCAGCCAATTAGGAGAGTATGCAAATTAACCTAACAAAGATGGTGGTTAATTTGCATACGTAGGCGCGAAGCGGCGGAGCAGGGAAGACTGAAGGCTCTGGCCAGAGGGAAGGCCTGGGTCCCAGGTGCTGGCAGCCAGGGGAAGGGAAGGCCTATTGCACGAATCTCTTCGTGCAACGGGCCTCTAGTTATGCAATAATGGGGTAAACAGGTCAGTGAGCTTGGAACTATACCAAGACCCTCTGAAAGGATTCAGGACAGGAGATTCATTGGTAGGGTCCCTCCAAAGATGGGTTTTAGTCCCACAAATTATATTTAGACACTCGGCAGTAGAAATATGTAGACAAATTGGAGAGAGTTCAGAGAAAAGCAATAAAAATGATGAAGGGAACAGAGGGACTGATTTATGAGGAGAGATTAAAGAAACCAAAAAAACACAGAGCCAGGGCCCAGAAATGACTTCAGGGAACATGATAACAGACAGCAAGAATTTGAAAGGTGGAACCCACCAACATGAGGGTGTATTTAGCTTGGGACCAAAAACATAAGTGATGGCAGTGAGGTGAAAAGAAAGAGAAGAATCGTACCCAACCACTTTTTCAGGAGTGTCTCTAGCGAGAGGTTCGATGTTCTCTGGAAGCATTTAGCACCAGACAGCACCCAGCCCTCTCCCCCCTCACCCTTCCCCCAAGCAGAAGATTCTAGACCAGAAAACAAGAAAATACACCCGCAGATTAGACCATGCCCAACTCTTCCTGTTGTTGCTCTGGGTGGCCGATACATATACTCTCTGGGATCCCGAAGGTAAAGTAACCCGGCTCATCTCTTTCTCAGTCCTGCCTTTCGTGCAGCTGTACGTTAGCAAGTTAATTGTGACTGAACCGTGCTACTTCAATCCCGGCTGCCCCGTGTCTTAAGCTATTGTTAGGGAAGACAATGGGGATATCCTGGGTGTCCTCCGTGCCTGTCTGAAGTCGCTGAAGTCGTGAGGGAGGAAGGGGGGGGGGAGAGCCGGAGCAGACAGGCTCAGAGCCCACCCAATTTTGTTCCAGCATTTACCCCAATCACAGAAACGTGGGGCTTTGTCTCTCCAAGAATCACACAGACGAGCAGGTCCCAGGGGAGGTGGGAAAGCATGTGAGGGCCTTTGGGGGGGCATATGGTCCTGATTTGGGTCTCCTTGTTCCGCTGTCAGTAATAGAGAGTTAATTTGTTTGGATTTTTTCCAGCCAGTACTCAATTATCATAAAATGGGGAACAGAACACTAAGATCATTGACACTAACACACACACACACACACATCACCCCCCACACACACACACCCATTGTTTAAAGTGGGTTTTGTCCTCCACGACATGGCAACAAGTATCTAATAAGCAGTTATCATGTGCTCGATGCTGGCACTGGCACTTGAGTAATGCTGAAGACAGCTTCTGTGTGATGCCCAGAGTCAGTGAGAGGCAGGGGAGGTGGCGACAGAAGGTGGGAGGACAAAGGCAGACAGTACTGCCATCTCTTATTAGAGGTGTGATGGGGGAGGAGAGGGGAGGGGAGGGGAGGGGAGGGGAGGGGAAGCAGCCCAGGAGCCAGTCTTTGTAGCTGTGGCCATAGACAACTACGTGATCCTGGGCCAATGATTCCCCCTCTCTAAGTCTCAATGGCTTCATTAGTAAAAGCAGAGATAACAACAGTTTCTAGCTCATAGAATTTGGAGAGGTTAAATAAATGAAACAGACAACATGCTTAACCAGTCTTGTACAAAGTAAGCACTCAATAAATGTGAGTTATAACGGCCCCTCGCTCTTTCTGTGCACACACACAGCAACTCCTGTCTCAAAGCCGCCCTGTGGGACAGGCAAAGGGAGCTCCACCTCTGAAGGTGTTTCTTAAGCTGCCGGCCACAAATTCCCAGGAATTCCACGAGTTCAGTGAGAAGTTTAAAATTTTTATTTTTATGTTAATATTTAATTAAATTAATTAATTTATTTCTGGAATGTAAAGCTCTTCTTAAAGTATAGTTGGCATACACTATTATATTAGTTTCAAGTGTTCGACATAATGATTTGCCATTTGTATACCTTTCAGAGTGATCATCACAAGAGTCTAGTAACTCACCATCTGTCACTGTACAAAGTCATTGAGATGTTATTGGCTGTTAGCATTCTAATATTTAATGTATTTAACGTTTCAGTATTTAAAAGAACCATCTAATCTGACTTTGGGTCATATCTGTGATCCAAAATTTAGTGCTCATATTTGCATTTCGTTTCCTAACTGCAGTTACGTGGGAGGTGCGAGCCAGGCTGTGACCTGGAGCCTAGAGGTCACCCCAGATACGAGAGAATTAGAGAATCATTTATGGGAAATTTCTTGTCCTGCCCACCTGTAGACCTGGACTCGTCTCCTACAGCATAGCACATGCACAGAAGGAGTGGTCTGCAGCCCCGTGTGGGAGACCCTGGGCATGCTCCAATTGGGCAGCCTGGGTGGCATGGCCATGCAGACTCACCCCACTCAGCCACCACGAAGCAAGAGATTGGGAAGAGGGCAACCTCCGTGTCATGAGCGCAGAATCAGCAGGGGCCAGTTACCCCCTGGAAGGGCAGTGGCAGAGAGGTTCTGCAGTGAAGGAAATAGGAAGGTAGCCCATCTGAGACTGTCACCGGGAGCGGGGAAGCCAACTGTACAGAGTCTCTAGTACTGGGGCTTGGAGCTGGACCTTGTGGTTTGGGGGTACCTACCCGTCATGTTCCTGCTGTGGCTGGCTGTCCTCATGCACCATAATGCGAGTCTTGATTCCACGAGCTTAGTTACATCTCCTGCAGCCCCTGGCGCAGAAGACACGCCAGATGCACTTGGCCCAGCCTCTGGACCTGCTGGCCCACAGGGTCCCGACAGCCCCTCCTCCTCTCTGGAGAGAACACACAGAAGGGCACGCTCCTCGGCCAAAGCGTGGCCAGGAGCGCAGCAGCAGGTGTTGGAGGGGGACCCTGTGGGTTAACCTACCTACCTGAGTCTCAGTTTTCTCATCAGAAAAAGAGGTATAATTGTGTGGACACAAGAAAGGCCCTTAGTCCAGACCTGGCACCTAACACATTGTAGCGATCATTGTAGTTTAAATTCAGGAGTGGACGCAGCAGGGTGGGGAAGCTTGGCTTTTGTCCCAGAGAACACGGACTGAAGAAAACTTGAGCTGCTCTGCCCGGGAGGCCCTCCCGCCTCAGCAGGACGCCCTGAGGACCTCTGGACGATGCACAGCTGTCCCGTGCACCAGGCACAGCGTGCGGCTGAGGACTGTGCTTGCGGGGCCACGCTTGGTTCCCCAGGACTGGCTATACCAACCTCTCTCCAGCTTAGTTCCGAGGCCTCTGACACAAACCTACCTGGCTGACCAAAGGATCCCGTAGCTTATCAAGGTGAACTTTAAATATTTGCATAGGGACCAGTATCCTATATAATAAAAGGCTAATATACAAATTGTTCCCTCCACAAGGAGTTGGACCCGGGGACAGGGCCGGCCGGCCAACCACCTGTGTCCCCCTGCCCTTGCCCCCCCAACCAGCCAGCCGGCCCAATCAGCCTGATTGGGGCAGGCCAGCTGGCCCCCACCCATGCATGAATTCATGCACTAGGCCTCTAGTGTATGCATAATGAACATAGCTCATAACCTTGAAGACCTTGGACATTCAGGGTCTAGCTCATCTTGTGTAATATAGGTCTGGCCCCTTCCCTGTGTTGGGCCTCAATTTCTTCATCGACAAATCCCTCGGGAGACTGGACTAAATGCCATCGAAGGAAGGCGCCTTCAGAATTTTCAGCTGACCTACGGGTGCATTGCAGGGCACCTACCGGGTGGCTTCTGATCTTCTCAAAGGTCTTGGAGCCAACCTCCACATTCTTACAAAGGCAGGTTCAGAGGACCTGTTCTTCAAACCCTGGCGGACAGGGAGCGAATATTTAATTAGAGGATCACCTCAGCCGCTACATTCATCTTTTCCTTCTGCTGTCTTCTTCTGGGCTCACTCCAAGTTGGTGTTTCCATGACACAATGGAGATAACAGGAGGTGGACACCCGGTAGGCAGTGGTGAGGGGACTCTTGGGCTAAATGATAGTTGCGGTGCATGATGAGTGGGATGGAATTTAAGCCCGCGGAGGTCTGTCTGGAGAAGGGCCCACGGTGACCTGGAGAAGCAATAAGAAGATGCAGGACACGTGAGGGAAGAGTCCTCGTTGCAGAGCTGCCCCCCAGGTGAAGGCTCAGGGCGCCGGTGCCTTAGGAAAGTGAGGACAGGTCCCCAGTGCGTGCGCCAGCGCTGCAGACGGGCAGGGATTGCAGGGGCGAATGTCAGGAGGGCCAACCTGGGGGCCAGTCTTCCCGTTTCTTCAACTTCACTTATTCAAACTCAGCTCAGGGGAGAAGAGGCTTGTGATGAGATGGGAGCCCCAGGAGGGGGGCTGAGTGGATTTTACAGGGACGCAGCCGGCTCTAACGTCTGCGGCAGGAAAGCAGGAGAGATTTCCTGTAACCGAACTGTTGTTCCTCTGCAACCTGAGGGACCAGAAGAGCCTGGGGTTGATGCACTCACTGCCTTACTAGCTCCTTTAGGGAAGCAGCCAGGGCCAGGCCGTCTCCAGGGCTAACCATGAGCCCAGTGTTGGGCGAGGGGCGCCAGGATGTGGAAACTGTGCTTTCTGGTCAATTTTTCTGTACACCTAAAACTGCTCTAAAATGAAAGTTTATTAGTTGAAGCAAATGAATACGCGAAAACGGGAGCTGTGTACCACAGTCCCCCCTTCACCCACGTTTCCCTTCCCATGGTTTCAGTTACCTGTGGTCAATCACGGCTGAACATACTACATGGAAAATTCCAGAAACAAACAATTCCTAGGTTCTAAGCCAGCGGTTCTCAACCTGTGGGTCACGACCCCTTTGGCGGTTGAACGACCCTTTCACAGGGGTCGCCTAAGACCATCCTGCATATCAGATATTTACATTACGATTCATAACAGTAGCAACATTACAGTTAGGAAGTAGCAACGAAAATAATTTTATGGTTGGGTCACAACATGAGGAACTGTATTTAAAGGGCCAGAAGGTTGAGAACCACTGCCTGTGCACCGCTCTGAGTCGCGTGGTGGTGAAATCTCGCGAGGCCGCTCTGTCTGCCCCGGATGTGAATCAGTCCTTTGTCCGGCACCTCCTGGCTCAGCCGCCCGCCCCGTGGTCACTTCGCAGCTGTGGCTTCTCTCTCACGCCGCCTGCCCTGTGGCACGGACACCTGGAGGGCGCAGGGCTGGTGGGCGCCCCTGGGAAAGTGCTTTCTTTTTTCTCAAGCTCAGGTAACCCTTATTTTACTTAAAAATGGCTCCAGAGCGCAGGAGCAGGGATGCTGGCAATTCAGATACACCCAAGAGCAGCCGTAAAGTGCTTCCCTTACATGGAAAGGTGTGAGTTCTCGACTTATTACGGCGTTTTACCATCTCACATCATCACAGCGAGGTGAGTACTGCACAAGGAGTTCTTTTGAGAGAGAAACCGCATTCACATAACTTTTATTACAGTTGTGTCATAACTTCTGTTTTATTGTTGTTGTTAATCTCCTACCACGCCTGATGTATAAATTAAACTTTACTATAGGTATGTAAGTATATTTAAGAAAAAACACGGTCTCTACAGGCTTCGGTGCTGTCTGAGGTTTCAGGCATCCACTTTTGTCCTGGAATATATTCAGGTAAGGGGATGACTACAGATCACTTCCAAAACTACCAACCATTTATCTGTATTTGCCCCTTTTTTCAATGTTACTGAATCAAAAAGCATTTCATAATAATAAAAAATAGGTTGTATGGCAAACAGAGTAGAGGAGTATTGCTGGCCTGGCTCCTGCTGGGGTCGCCAAGGGCAGAGAGGAGCCTGGACCATGACACATACTAGACAGTGGATAAGTATGAAGTGGATGAATGGGGAAGTGCCTCAGTGAGGTGAGTAGCTTTTGTTGGGACACATGGGTCTTTTTAATGTTATGCTGTGGGCACCCTCAAGTGCAGGCTGCTTCTGGGGACCAGCGTCGCCTGCCTCGGACACACAAGCTGCCACCCCCCAGTCTATTCCTAGACTTCTTAAAAGACAATACCATCAGCTTGCCTCTTTCCCGTGGTCCCTGAAGGCAAAGGATCTGGCTTCTCTGGCTTCTTTTTGACTTAAGGGTTTTGCTGTCAATTATAGAGGAATAGAAACAAATCAGAATTTTTCTCTAAGTTGCTAGAATATTACAGAATTCTTAGTGCCCCGGGCACTTGCACCTGAGTTCTTGTCTTTCACCTGCAGTGGCAACTGGGTGACCCTTTTTTCTCCAGGAGTTGGGTTTTTATTTACTAGCACATCACCTTCTTACCATCTAACCTTATTTGTCTTCTTTTTAAAAAAAAATTTTTTTTATTGATTTCAGAGAGGGAGGGAGAGAGGGAGAGATAGGAACATCAATGATGACAGAGAATCATCGATCTGCCTCCTGCACGACCCCTACTGGGGATCAAGCCCAAAACCCAGGCATGTGCCCTTGACTAGAATCGAACCTGGGACCCTTTATTCCACAGGCCGACGCTCTATCCACTGAGCAAAACCAGCCAAGGCCTTTTGTCTTCTTGACTATTATTATCTGCCTCATTTTCTCTGGATGTAAATTCCTTGCAAAAAGCATGGGGCTTGAAAAGGACCTGGCTATAGTGGGTGCTCTGGTAGGAGAAGGAATGACTAGGAATCCAAGAGTCGAAGGCAGCTTGGAGCAAAATTTGAACCTGAGTTGGAGATATTAGCAGACTCAGACACGTTTGACAGACAATTGGAAATATGAATATCCAACTTCTTCCTTTATTCAGAAATTGTTACCTACACACCTGTAATGTGCCAGCTACCGTGTGGGTCTTTAATTACAGGTTTGGTTTTCAGCCTCAGACATCCAAGCCCAGGAATAGAAAGTCCAGATCAAGTTCTCAACTGCTGTCAGTTTGCTGTGTGGGTTGGACCAAGTTACTTAACCTCTCTGTGTACCAATTAGGTTAGTTGATGTTTCATTGCCTCACAGGGCAGTTGTAAGGATTAATTGGCATTTATAGGGTGCTTTCAGATCCAGAGATGAAAGGTGTATTGCTTCTGCCAAATCGCATGATTACAGTAGTGTGGTGAGGATGAAGGATTTAGAGCTTGTGAATGACTTTGAAGATGAAAGGAGACTAAGTCCTATTATGGTTTTGTTAGCTCCTGGACAGTACTGACCCGGAGGTTCATGTGCCCCTGGGCGTTCCACACCACTGGGATTCTGTCTTTTTCTGGTCCTTCTCAAGAAATTACATTGGCCCCTCAAAAATTTTTATTTTGCTTAGTTTCCAAAAGAAAAATCCAAGGCAGCATCCTGTGCTATAGAAACACAACTTCAGTGAGCCTAGAGCTAAGGGAGAAGGAGGAAAGCAAAGAGTAGTATTTTCTCTGACTTTCTCATCCCTGGATTCCTATCCAGTTGTTCACTGAGTATTGGCACCAAAGAATTCTACTGAAGAATGGAGTGATTCTGTCAACAAAATAAAGCTAAGCAGTAACGAACCCAAAGGGTGGCTTGAGTCATCAGTTTGTTTGATGTTAGATTGAGAAATATTGTTCAGAGATAAAGTCTCTGAGGACACATTAACACTGCTTCACATGAAAGACAACATATTTAGCAATATCCTGTGTCTTTCTGGAGTTTCCCCCACTTTGGGGGACCCACAAGCCTCACTCCTTCAGGTGTAAAGATTCCACCTGATACTGCATAGCCTCCCAGAGCCTCCTGGTTCCCAGGATTCTGGAGTCACCGCCTCTGGAATATAGACTTAAGTAGGGCCATACCTTGGAGGAGGGGCCTGGGCATGGCGTAGCAACACCTGTGTGGGGTCCACCTAGATCAGTGGTCAGCAAACTCATTAGTCAACAGAGCCAAATATCAACAGTACAACGATTGAAATTTCTTTTGAGAGCCAAATTTTTTAAACTTAAACTATATAGGTAGGTACATTGTTATTAACTTAATTAGAGTACTCCTAAGGCTTAGGAAGAGCCACACTCAAGGGGCCAAAGAGCCGCATGTGGCTCGCGAGCTGCAGTTTGCCGACCACGGACCTAGATAATTACTTGAAAGGAGTTCACTTTGTCAGGATTTTTCAAGACCCCCTTGGGACTAAAGATCTGAAATAGATGTTCATGATATTCAGAAAAGAGGATGTGGATATGGTATAGTACCGAAGGCCTCCTTCCCACCCATCCTTTAAGTGTGGGGTCCAAAGTCACTACCCAACTTATCCTACCCAAAGGATAGGCCCACACAGGAGTATGCTTGGATTCAGGTGGTGCCTTCTGATTCCCACCTGCCTGGGAGGCTTTGCTGCAGAAGTTTACATGGTGGGCCTGATACAGAAGAACTTGATCCTGGAGGCAACACACCTGGCTTTTAGTTAAATTCATAACTCTGTTCAAAAGAAACCTATAAGACCAGCGGAATATTCAATTTCTTAATTCCAGAAGGGAGGTAAAGCTTATATTTATCAGCTCTTTTCAAAACCTGATTGGAGGACAGAGATAGTTGGCTGGTCTTGAACCTTTCCTGCTTCTTCAGATCTCTTAGCACTTAACTTGCTCAAGTCTGAGGGTCTTACTAGAGGCCTGGTGCATGAAATTCGTGCACAGGTAGGGTCCCTAGGCCTGGCCGGTGATGAGGGCCAATCTGAGGGGCAACTGGCAGGGCGATCAGGGACATCCACCTCAGCTGGTCTGGGGCCTGCGGGCTGGGGGTAGCTCCTGCATTGAGCATCTGCCCCCTGGTGGTCAGTGTGTGTCATAGCAACTGGTTGTTCTCCGGTAGTTCTGCTGTTCGGTCAGTTTGCATATTAGGCTTTTATTATATAGGATTCTTTTATTTAGAGTGTACACTAGGTGGGGTGTGATTTCATGAATACATTGCCCTACTCTCTAGCAAAGAACGAGGCTTTTGAAAACCATAAAGCATGTACAATTTGCCCTGGCTGGTGTGGCTCAGTTGGTTGAGGGTTGTCTGGTGCACTGAAGGGTCATAGGTTTGATTCCTCACCAGGGCACTTGCCTGGGTGGTAGGCTCAATCCCCATTAGGGGGTGTGCAGGAAGCAGCCAATCAGTGGTTCTCTCTCATCGATGTTTCTTTCTCCCTTTCTCTCTCTCAAGTCAATAAAAGCATACTTAAAAAAACAAAACAAAGCATGTACAATTTAAATCAACTACAACAAAAATATGAATTCTCCTTGAGACCTATTTCTGGGAATTCTCACACTACAAAAATCACTACTGTGCAAAGCTTAAAGGACACATGTAATTCTGTGCCCTGCCCAAATGCACAGGCATTTTTGGACAGAACATTTGTGTCTGAAGGATATGCATCTGAGTGCCAAGGAGAGAAAGCACCATCTCTAAGTGAGAGTGGATCTCGGAGTTTTCATCTATTCTTTCAAAGCCTTGTAGTAATTCACAGTCAGGCCATTCAGTGGTATAATTGAGTTTTCCATTTCTAAATAGTGATGTAATAACAAAGTAGTTCGATCCAAAATTCTGTCCCAGAATGTCCCATTTCTTGGCAGTTATTTTCAGTGGCACAACTGAACTTCATTGGATTTGGGGAATATTTCCTATTTTCTAGCCAGTGCTTTCTCAAGTCATAAGGTTGCTTGATGAAAGGTGCTTTGTGAAAACACTGCCTTGTTTTAAGAAAATGTTATTTCAATTTTATGCTATAACTTTCCCTAGTATTTGTGTTAGTATAATGCCTTAGGTATAGCTAGAGTTGCATGGTTTTTAAGCACAGTTTCTATATGTACTTATTATTATGTTATTTTTTTAAATATCTCTGAAGATTGTCCCCAGTAGCCTTCTATATATCTTGTTTTTGTTGTGTCTGATTCCAAATTTATCCAGAGCCGGCTGTGGTTTGATGAGTTTAAATCACAGGAAGGACGTGTGCCAAATTAAAGGCTTGTTGGTAATTTTTTTTTTTTTTGGATGCTGGGTATTTTTAACCCTCCCCTCTTGTCAAGGAGAAATAGTTTTTAAAATAAGAACGTATATTTTAAAATATTTTTTGATGCAAGACTTCTGAAGAAAGTTGGGAATGCTGTGATCCAGGAAAGGGCTGGGGGATCATTTGCAAGAGAGACATAAAAATGATATATTAATACATCAGGCGCTAGTTTCAAGGAGTTTGTTCTCTGGAAAATAAATGCTGCCACATTTCATTTCTCTAAGCCCACTGTCTCACACAGTTGATATCTCTGTCTCTGTTATTTCATTACAGGCCCAAGGAGTCACTGGGAGGCACATTCGGTCTTACAGTTGGTCTTATTTCTTGGTTGTGGTCAGGTTGGACCTCTGCTCAGGAAGCAGTTTCTGAGAAGAGCAGATTTTAGTTGTTAACTTAGTTGTTCTTGTCAAAGAGCTGTTGTTTAACCAGAGCTCAGTAGCTGCCTGACCAGCCCAGGTGTAGCACACTGAATATCATTATCTCTATTGGCGAGTTCATAACAAGTTCATCTGGGTGCTCATGGTAACAATCTCCAAAGTTAGCCCTGGCTGGTGTGGCAAGGTTGGTTGGAGTGCTGTCCTGTGCACCGAAAGGTCTTGGGTTCGATTCCCGGTCAGGGCACATACCCAGGTTGTAGGTTCAATTCCCGGTCTGGGTGCATGCAGGAGGCAACCAATCGATGCTGCTCTCTCACCCTCTCTCTCCCTCTTTCTCTAGAATCAATGAAAACATATCAATGGGTGAGGATTAAAAAAACATCTCCCAAGTTAGACTTGAGGTGAGAAGTGTAGCTTGATGAGCCAGCTGGACTCAACATCATTAGAGTTAGAATCTTTTTTTTTTTCTGATTTTTTTTTTATTAAATCTTTATTGTTCAGATTACATTTGTTCCTCTTTTTTTTCCCCCCCATAACTCCCCTCCTCCCAGTTCCCGCCCCACCCTCCGCCCTCACTCCCC
>NW_005364914.1:3104626-3118312 GCF_000412655.1 Myotis brandtii | reverse complement strand
GAAAGCTTCTGTCCTCTGGGGAGGTGCTAATCTAGCCTTTGCCTGAGGCAAACCGGCAAATGGCTCTGTGCAGGGCTTGGGCGGGGCGGGATCAACAGGGCAGGGCGGGCGGAGGGAGCCGTTATGGTGCCCTCAGTCCTGTTCCCAGAGGCTCTGCTTCTCAGAACCCCCGGAACCGCTGCAAACCTCGGAGGGAAAGCTGCCTTCCAACTGATGCCAGACACTCCCGCTTCTCCCGTTTGGGTCCGAGTCCCCAGCGATTCGCCCGTATCTGGAGCTCAGAGTCTGAGACTCCCCCCTGACCGAAAACGACAACCGCGCTCTCAGCCACCAGCCCGCTTTGCGCGCGCACCTCCGCACCTGAGTTTTTTCCACACTGCGCCTCCTCTGAGCCTCGGTGTGCTGTTATTTTTCCTTCTAGTTGAAGAGTCTCTCCTCAGCCAGCCTTCCTGTGGTTCTGGGTGATGTCCGTTCTGTCTTTTAGTTGTATTTTTGAAGTGGTTGTTTGCGGCAGCAGTCTCCGGTGTTTACCTATGCCGCCATCTTGCCTCTCCTCTAGAGTTAGAATCTTAATTTTGAGTTGAATTTGATTTGGATAAGATAGCAGGGTCCTATACCTATTTAAACAACAAGCACCGTTTTGTGTGGCTATGAATTTTTTCTTGGGAGAGAGTGAAGAGGCTTTATGAGATTCCCCCAATGAGCCACAACCCTGAAAAGCTGAGAACTTGGAACTAGGCACAGGGCTCACCCAGCCTTCCCCGCTCTGTGCCCAGCACCTGCGGTCTCTAGCACCTGATCCCAGCCAGGGAGGAATATCGCTCTCCATGATCGAGAGCTGGAATGGGACGGCAGGGCCCACGTGCTGGAAGTGAGTGTAGTGGGACTGGGGGTGTAGTGGTGACCGGGGAGGGGGTTGTTTTATGCTCTTTAGGGTGAGTTTTTATGCTGTTGTTTATGTATCTCCCAGTGTTCAAATGTCAGCAACTAATTAAACATTTTGAAGAATGCTGAAGAGACCTCACAAAAATGCCTGCAGGGCAAATGTGGCTGCATTTTTTAATTTGCCACCTTTTTGCCAGAGTAGTGGCTCACACTGAGAGCAAACTCCATGCCCCATTTCCATAACATATATAGAGACCACTTCTTTTTATTCTAAATGAAACTCACAGGTAATATAACTAAACACACATGATTTTAAAAAATGAATATGTTGCCTGTAACTAATATATAGGAGAAGTAACAGGAAAGAAACTTAAAATAAATATGTGCATCTTAACCTGTGAACACTCAGGTGTGGCTGTATTAGAAGTCTAAGCAAAATAAATCAGACAGAAAAAGTTAGCAACTATATGATTTCACTTATATGTGGGATATAGAACTGAAAGCAACAAATGAACAAACAAGAAAAGCAAACAAAACCTCATAGACACAGACAAAATTATGGTGGTTACAGAGGGAAGGTGGGGGATAGAAAAGGTAAAGGGAGTCAATTATATGGTGACAGGGATTTCACTTTTGGTGGTGAACACAATGCAATACACAGATGAAGTATCATAGAAATGTGCTTTAAACCTATATACTTTTGTTAACCAGTGTCACCCTCATAAATCTAATTTTTTAAAATGTAAAAATAAATAAATAAAAATTTAAACCCTATTCATTTTCAAAATGTTCCCTACGGGGCAGGATTGTCACCGTTGAAAGCTACAGTGCTAGAGGCTTCCACTCATATGAATCTTATCTTGCTTTCTTAAACTTTTTGCTCATGAGTCTTAGTTCTGCCCTCTAGTGCCAAATGGATTACATTCAATTTTGCCTTTAAGGGACATCTTTAAAAAATATATAAAACGACTGTCTATCTCTTCCCTCACACTGTACACCTTTCTCACGCTCAGATCTTTTATTCTCTGGCCAAGCATTTCCAGTTCCTTCAACTATTCCTGACATAATTTGCCTCCCCATCACTGCCTTCTTGAGCCTTGCCTCTGTCATTCTCATTTCCAGAGGTGTGGGATCCCACCTCATTTCCTGAATTTATCCTGTGTCATAGGATGTGTTTGAGCTACCCTGCTCTTCCTCTCCTCACTCCCAACTGGTGGGCATTTGTGGTCACCATGCAGAATGACTTGGACTGTTGTATCCCATGTGGCAGCCAAGGCTGTTCTTGATATCACAGTGACTTAGGAAATGAAGACCTGGTTCTGGTGGTTACAGAGGGAGGGGGTAAAGGGGATCAATTATATGGTGACAGAGATTTCACATTTGGTGGTAAGCACACAATGCAATATGCAGATGGTGTACTTGAAGTACCTTGAAGCATCTGAATGGCCAGGTTTGATTGTATTTGACCTATAAAATAAGCTGTAGCCTAAAGTTTTCACTCGTGCAGTTAACCGCAGCCACATCTCATTTGTTGGTTCAATTCAGTGAGCTCCTTCATTGCTTCTATTACCTGACTGTTGACCTTGTCAGTGCCACAAGTGAGCCGTTTATTCAGTGCTCTGTTTTGCAGATGAGACCTTGAGAGGAGTTGTGGGAAGTGGATGAAAGCACCATTTGTTGCCCTTTTGTCCTAATGGGCTATCTCCATCTCACTCTCCATCCACTTTAACATGAAACTCAGCCTTGTCTTTAAATCACAAAACAGTGAACCACTTTCATAGGTACTCATGATCTTATTGTTAAAACTTCAGTGTCGATATGAGTTCCAAATTGTATAGCATGTAGACTTTCAGCATCTCCCTGACTTCTCTATCTCCCTCTCACTCCTTCCTCCTGTATTGCTTGTGAGACGTCCAAATTGCATTTCTCTTTATACAGAATAATTTAATTCATATAGCTGAAACTTTGGTCCTAGACAACATGTAGAACCTAATTAGGCGTCTTAGTCCATTCGGGTTGCTATAACAACATACCATAGACTAGAGGCTGGGCTCTGGTGACTCGATGTCTGGTAAGGACTGGCTTCCTGGTTCAGAGACAGTCTTCTTGCTCATTCACAAGAAGCAAGCTCTCTGGAGTCTCTTACAAAGGCTCCATCCTCATGCCCTAATCACTTTCCAAAGGCCCCATTTTCAATACTATCACACTGGGGATTAGGTTTCAACTATGAATTTTGAAGGGGAGATATAAACATTGAGTCCATATTGCACCAGGGGAGAGGGGTGAAATGTGGGGAAGGGGGGAGGAGAGTGTCTCACTGTGTAGTCAAGTTTTCATTAACATTATTTTTCAGATCAAATCATTCCCTTTTCTAAAATAGATTTTCATCCTAGCTGGGAAAACTATAACATGTTATCTCCATTCTAATAGATTATTATGCTGTTCCACTCACCTATGTGGAAGGAGCACACATTTATCACCTATTTGTGTATTCCTTCCACACCTGTTGTTGAGTGTGTGCCCTGTTGTAGGGAATAGGCTAAGCATTGGATACATGGGCCTCAATGCAGGGAACTGGCATTTTGGCGACAGGCAGAAAAGTACGCAGACAAGTCACCCTAGTGTGTGTTCTGTGACAGCAGTGTCTGTCGATGTTAGGGATGTACTAGCGAGAGTTATGTGATCCGGTCTTCAGAGATCAGAGAGGCCCAGGTGGAATGACCAATGAATGGGTCTTGGAAGATGAGTGGGAGTCCCACGTGGATTGCAGAGGATGTGCAAATTGGTAGAGTGAGACTTGAAGCACATTTCAAAGAAAGCCGGTTGTAGCCATGCTCCGGTGGTCTGCTGGAGGTCACTCCCGTGGATGCTGAGTGCCCCTCACTGTACTCTCCTACAGGTAAAAGTCCATGGACTCTACTTGTGGCATTCATTCAGCAAAGCCTTTACCTCTGGCATCAAGAGTGTTATTTTTCTCATTTCCCCATTGAATTGCTATTCTTTCCCCTCCTGCTGTCTTCACAGCACAGAAAGAGAGATATTTGAATAGGCTCTTCTGACATCTCATCTCTAAGTTAATAAAAATCAGGATCTGAATTGTGGGTTTATTCACAGTAGAACTCTTCTATCATTCTCTTTCCTGATGACTTGGAGTTGAGGAGATCTAGGTTCACATCCCAGTTCCAGTATTTCCAGCTGCCTGAGCTCAGGCAAATTACTTAATCCAGTGGTCGGCAAACTCATTAGTCAACAGAGCCAAATATCAACAGTACAACGAACGAAATTTCTTTTGAGAGACAAATTTTTTAAACTTAAACTATATAGGCAGGGACATTGTTATTAACTTAATTAGGGTACTCCTAAGGCTTAGGAAGAGCCACACTCAAGGGGCCAAAGAGCCGCATGTGGCTCCCGAGCCACAGTTTGCCGACCACGGACTTAACCTCTTTGAGTCTCAGTTTTCTTATTTATAAAATGGAGATGGAATAATATCTACATTATAGAGTTGTGGTGATGTGAGGTAATGCCTGGGGAAACAAAAGCATTTAACCAATGGTTGCCTTTGTCTTAATCCTCATTAAAAATGTATAGTCCCACTCTCTGGATAGGGCGGTGGTGGTGGCTGTAGAATGTTGTGTCTATGTAGAAAAAAAATGGTTGAGAGCTATATAGAGGATGAAAGAAATCCTCTAAGAAAGGCTGGTTCCACTGTCTGTCTTTGTCACCAAAATAAGAAAATAATGAAGCGGACACAAGGAGATTGCCGGGCCTCAGTGTCCCCCTCTGAAAAATTAGATGATGTGTTAAGGCCCTTCCAAAGCTCTAACACTTCATTCATTTCAATTTCCAGAATGATTGCCAAGTGAGGAATATCAATGATAAGGTTTAGGTCTCTAAATGATGGCTGCACGTGAGTCTCTACAAAGCTTTTAAAACATCCTGGTGTCCAGGTCTCACCCAGACATAGTAAAGCAGAGTCACTAGTGGGGTAGTGATTCTGTGGGGCAGCCAGGATTGGGGGTTACATTAGTGGCTACAGTAGAAAGTCTTGTCTTTGGTTTCTAGCTTATAGCATCATTCACACGAAGTCACCTGAGTTGGAGAATTAGATGTCAAAAGTTAACATCACGCATTGCTTCTGTTGTTTGTTTCAACCTTTTTGCTTTTCTCCTCAAAGTGAATACTAAGGCTGCTTAGAGATGTATTGCTAGTCTCTGAGTTTCCTTTACCAAAATAGTCATAGCATCAAGACGTATGTTACCAATTATGTTTTTAATTAGAATGGAAATGTGTGTAAAGCTCTTTCATAGGAATGCGTACTAAATCTGTTTTAGAGAAACTTACTTGTAAGTCTTTTTTCCCCCCTTTTTACTCAATTCCAGTTCAGGCTTTGGCCTCCAATCAAGAGAAGCCGCTGCAATGCAATATTTTCTGACACTGTGTGGAAATAGCTGTCCTTGATGTGTGTCTTTATTTATGTCAGGGCCCTTAACAACTCCCACAAATAAAACCCATTTTTTCAATGAAAAACATATCAAAATAGAAGACGGATGTATGTCATGCTGACCAAAAATAGCATGAGCATAATGAGCCCAGCATGCAGGAGTTTGTAAAGGCCCAAATCTGCATGGGAAATACTTGTTGATTTTATTTCACTATAATTGGAGGAGAAAACATAATGGCATTTTAACATGACAGTTTCTTAATGTGTACTGATTGAACTTCAATATGTGTGGTCTGCTGAAAAGAATTTCATAGGAGAAACCTCATAAGTCATATATAAGCATAAACACATAATTTTAGAGGACTAACTAAATACATTGTTTTGTAACATGCTTTCTTCGTGGAATATAAGTAGACATTCTTCCTTGTCAAAACCTTTCGTCTCCATTACCATGTTAATGACTATAATTTATTTAACTTCTTTGAGTCTCAGTTTCCTTATTTATAAAATGGGGATGGAATAATACCTACATTGTAGAGTTGTGGTGATGTGAGGTAATGCCTACGGTAGCAAAAGCATTTAGCAAATGGTTGCCTTTGTTTTCATCCTCATTAAAAACTTACAACCCCACTTTCTGGATAGGGAGATGGTGGCTGTAGAACGTTGTGTCTGTGTAGAAAAAAATGGTTGAGAGCTGAGTAGGGGATGAAAGAAACTCCCTAAGAAAGGATAGTTCATTGTCTGTCAACCAAAATAAAAAAAAATAATGAAGCTGATACAAGGAGTTTGCCGGGCCTCAGTGTCCCCCTATGCAAACTATAATTTTAGAGGAGTAACTATACATATTATTTTGTAACATGCTTTCTTCATTGAATATAAGTAGACATTCTTCTTTGTCAAAATATTTGCTCTCCATCATAATTTAATGACTATATAATATTCCTAATTATCAATATATCAAAATTTATTTAACCAATTTCATTGTTGGATATTTAGGTTGTGTCCAACTTTTCTTTGCTACAGGGAACATCCTTGTGCATATATCTTCTTGACTTTGTACAACGATTTCTTTATGATGAATTCATAGATGTGGAATTCCTGCATCAAATAGTATTCATAATTTTAAGGGTTTTGATACATATTGCCAATTTATGTTGAAGGCTGTACCAATTTATATTCCTACTGGCACTATTGCTTCTTGTTCAGCAAGTTATTTTCAGCAGTAGAGTGTTGTCATCTGCAGAGTAATTTGAAATCCAAAGTAAAACTCTCCCCTACTAACTCAGAAAATACCTTCCAAACTCCCCAAACTCATGCTGCAAGGTAAAACACTAGAGAAAGCTATACACATTTTGAAGCAAGAAGAGGCCTGGGGAATGAAGAGGAGAAAGAGGTTGTCAACAACGGGTTTAGAAGAAATTAATACTTTTTTTAACTTGCAAGTGTCTGGCCCTACCTCTGGGACAGTGAGCTTCCTCCCAAAGAAAAGTTGAGGTTGGGAAGAAGGGAAAACTAGAAATTCCACTTAACATTCCACTGGGTCTCGTATTTGAGATTGGCAGCACTGATGCATTCCAGATGGCTTTGTCTATTCTTTTGAACCTGCCTTTTGATCTTACTTAAATTTCTTCTTCATTTCACCTGTTCTGGGTTTATTGCCTGGAAAACAAGCAGGTGAACATATCAGCTCCTCCTTAAGGCACCACTAGGCCACAGGAAATTTATGTTCAGGTCAGGGATCGTATAATATGACTACATGCTCCACATTTATGGGCAAGTTAAGCAACAGGGAATTTTATGCTGGGATTTATGACACAAACTTGTAGCAGGCACATTGTGAGGTGGGAGAGAAATTTAAACAAGGGAAAACTCTCCCTATAATATTGATTCAAGTTCTCCCATTGATGGAAAAAACATGTAAAGATTTTATTCTGGAAATTGCTTGTGAGTTGTTAGACAAGGGGTGGGAAAGCATAAATATTATAAACACATCACTCCTTCTTTCCCTATATATTGGTTCTCCTCTTTCAGATGAAGTCATTTCAGTTTTCTAGTCAGTCTGTTGCACAGACCAGAATTATCCAAAAGCATTTAATTAGACACTTTAGCAACCTGTATCCCCATAATTCCAAGCAGGAGGTGGGAAGAAAAGAGAAGCATGTGTCGAGTTGAGAGGGCAAGACTCCTACATTCCCTAAAAAAACTGACCTACACCTTATGTATCCGTCCTTACAGCCCATAAAAGCCAGCACAAAGGAGAGCACCAGCTGGAATCGTTCAGTGAAGGCAATGGCTTTCAAAGACCTGGCTAGCAGCAGGTGGAATATACATTAGGGGTCCTTTTATTCTTTGGTACTTACTCTCAGCGGGAAGCAATATGGTTCTTATATAGTCAATAAAGAGCAAATTCAGGGTGTTTGCCCTTTAGCCGGTGGGGCTGATGATTTGTGATGTCTCCAGCATCACATTGTCACCCAGAGAGCTCAGAAAATATTGGGCTAAAATACTGAAAGGTGTGGGTCCTGGCTTGGCAGACCTGTTCTTCTTACCCGCACGGAGGTCCACAGGCATCCAGCCTGATGGCCAGAATGATTCTGAGGTCTTGGGCGGCTGGTGCAGTGGTTTCTCCACACTTGACTGGCTTCTGCCTTGCTCATTTGGTCAGCTACGCTCCCTTGGGTGGATAGGCTGTGTATGGTCCAGGTGGCTTTTGAGGAAAAATTGCCTTGTTTCTCCTAATAACACCTTTGCTTAGGAGTTATTGTTATTCTTACTCTAAGTGTAGGTGGGTGGTGGTGGTGGGCAGTGGAGGAGGAGTAGGGAACCCCTAATTTGTCCACTTGTCTTGGGCGTTCAGGGGTTCTAGGAAAGGTCAGTAGTGTCCACTGCTGGCAGAAATTGGATTGTATGCTCTTTGAGGAAGGCTTTGCTGGTTCTGTTCTCCATTGTTCTTTCCATGTCTGGCACATAGTAGGAGCTTGATAAATATATCTTGTTGGCCAAGACCAAGTGGCATGGTGGGGAGTAACACCACCGTTTGTGACAATAGCAAGAAGGAAAGCTTGTGTTCTCTGAGGAGAGATACTCAAGAGGCTTAAGAATACGAGAAATTTCCACTCTTCTTCCCCATGTGCAGTGTGGGCTGGAATGGGACAAAAGGTAGCTTGTTTAGCATTACCCGATCCATCATTGCTGAGGAGTTGGTATAAACTCAAGTTCATAGCCAGGCTTTCTTTCATGCTCTTTGTTACATACAGATAAGGAGCTGGATCCCAATTGAAGAGGGAACGCATAGTGCACAGTGCAATGGTTCTTAAACTGAGCATGCATCAGGATCACCTGGAACACAGCTGGCTGTGCCCACATCCATCATTCCTGACTCCACGGGTTTGGGGTGGGCAGGGAATGTGCATTCCTAACAGGTTCCCTGGTGATGCTGGTGCTGCCCCTTTGAGGCCAGATTTGAGAGCCAGTAGCCTAAGGAAAAAGCGCTCACATTGGGTTACATAAAGCTGGACTCCTGCCTTGCTTGCTGTGTGACCTTCGTCAGGTCAATGTTGTTTAGCCTCAGTTTCCTCATTTGCAAAATGGTGACAACATCCGCTTCCTAGGACTGTTGTGAGGACTAACTAAAATAAAATGAATAAGATGTCTGGTCCATGGTAGTCACTCCAATGACATGAGACCTTCTGTAACTCCTTTTGTGGGATCCTCATGCAGGGCAGGGCCTATTTGAGGGTTTATATCTATGTGAACCGAGCTTCTATGATATTAATTTCTTATTTTCTCTTTTTAAAATATATTTTTATTGATTTCAGAGAGGAAGGGAGAGGGAGAGGGAGAGAGAGAGAGCGATATAGAAACATCAATGATGAGAGAGAATCATTGATGGGCTGCCTCCTGCATGCCCCATACTAGGGATCGAGCCTGGGCATGTGCCCTGACCAGGAATCGAACTGTGACCTCCTGGTTCATAGGTCATTGCTTAACCACTGAGACATGCCGGCTGGGCCCGATATTAATTTCTTATCACTTATTTATATGTCTTAAGGTTTTCACTATGACTGAACATTTCCGACCAGGAATCGAACTGTGACCTCCTGGCTCATAGGTCATTGCTCAACCACTGAGACATGCCTGCTGGGCCCGATATTAATTTCTTATCACTTATTTATGTCTTAAGGTTTTCACTATGACTGAACATTTCCAATGGAATGGCACAGTATGAGATAATGTTTACATTATACAGTATATAATGTGAGATATTAGCTATCTTTAATAGGTGAGGGTAAGTACACAGTATGAGATAATGTTTACATTATACAGTATATAACGTGAGATATTAGCTATCTTTAACAGATGATAACAGATGAGGGTAAGTGACTTGCTTACCAACCCACAGCTGGTAAGTGGCAGAACCGAGTGTCCAAACCACAGCCTCCTTCCCAGCAGCCGGTTGACCTCGTTGACACAGTGGTTTCCATGCCCCTCTCTGAGCAGGAGGTGCCAAGGTTCTTAGGTCCCTTTCTCTAATCACTCCCTCCCTCCAGGCTGCTTCTAGCTACATAGATAACACATCTGAGAAAATTAAGTGATTACCCTGAGAATGTAAGTGAAAGGGTAGGATTCTTGAGTATCTTCTAAGCCAGGCACTCTGTCTTGTGCATCCCACCTGCTTGGCGCATGGAGGCTCAGCAAATGCCTGTGGGTTTAACAAATGAATGAAAGGTTCAGACCAAATGACAACCTCACCACCTTCATAATTACTGGGCTTCCTCCTTAAATGATCAATATGACTTCCTCATCATCATTAATACATACCAACTACTGGCTCCTGAACAGTTGAATGGTCCCTCAAGTCTCGGATCCAGAGCCTTTGATGAAATGATAAGCGGTTGTTACTAACTTCCCTTGCCTGGATAATTCCCACTCATGGTTTGATTTACCAGAATAATTTAGAAAAGCGAATCAGGGACCTCTGCCATGACAGGACCCATTTTGAATACTCGCAGGTAACGTTTCAGTTCCACTCTGCTAAGGTAACCTTGAACCCTTCCATACTTGAACTACCTTTCTTGTGTCCCTAGAGAGAGAGTTCTCAATCATCCTAAGAAATCGGTCACTTACTCCATCATCCTTGCTTCTTCTATGAAAACCTCCAGCAAATCAGAATAGAAAATTGCTCTGAGCAAGGAAGGCCACAGGGACAGACTCTCAGGGTGGTAAGGCAGCCAGCAGGAGGTTGCAGGGCGAGGCTGCGGATTGGAAATCATCCAAAGATGCACAGCAAGTTGCTCGCTCTGGCTCATTGGCATTCCTGAGGGCAGTGGTGATGTCCCTTGGGGATGGTTGCAAATAGCAGGCAGGCATGTAGAGGGAGCGGGGAGCGGGGGTGTGTCTCGAAAGATGGTGGCCCTTCTGCTATTTTTTGCCACATGCACTTGAGGTCACACGCACTCAAGGTCACTGCTCCCTCCCTTGCAGCAGACTCAATCTCATTATTTTATCAACACAAGGATAACTTTTAGTTGAACCACAAATATTTGGGGAAATAATGAAAAAAAAATTTCTAAAAAATAACAATTTCCAATAAGCAACATTTAGTCAGTGTGTACCAGTTAATCACTGCAGGTGTCTGTTCTGAGGGTCAGCACCTGTAAGGTGCTGCTCCCTCCCTTGCAGCAGACTCAATCTCATTATTTTGTCAACACAAGGATAACTTTTAGTTGTACCACAAATATTTGGGGAAATAATGAAAAAAAATTTCTAAAAAATAACAATTTCCAATAACCAACCTTTAGTCAGTATGTACCAGTTAATCACTGCAAGTGTCTGTTCTGAGGGTCAGCACCTGTAAGGTACCAGTTGTTAAAGATTTTGAATATCACCCCAGATAACTGTAGTAGAAACCATGAAAGCAATTTTATTTCTACAATTTGCAAGATCAGAGGGCTGATGACATGGCATGATTTCCTAAAATTATGCCAACACTGTGTTGTTTGATACTGGGTGGGGGAGAATGGGTTAGATGGTGATTATACTTCAGCTACTGGACTTGGAAAATATCTAATGGTGTGGCACAGGCTGTGAGGAAAAACAGGTTTTAGCTCAGACTCGGAGTCAGAAAATGGCTCTCCTGCCCTGCACACTTCTCCTGTTCTTCTCTCCCACCTCCAGGGCACAGAAGCAGAGTAAAAGGCAGACCAGACACCCTGGTTATGGAGACAACCCACTCCCTGGCAGGCAGGCAGGCAAGCAGCATTTCATGGGGGATATTGGAGGAAATACTTTTTTATAGAAATCTGTCGACAAAGGTGATTCTTACATGGAACTTCAATCAATTGCATTGCATTTGAAGGGATTAAGAATATTTGAAAACAATTGAAAGAGCCTGATTCAGGGTCACGCTCATCTCAGCACAGAACGCGTTGTGTGGCACATATCGGGTGGGCAGAGCCGGGGAGAGGAGGGCTCCAGTCCAGGCCACCCCTGCTGCATTTGAAGGGATTAAGAATATTTGAAAACAATTGAAAGAGCCTGATTCAGGGTCACACTCATCTCAGCACAGACTGGCTTAGGATAAACGCATTGTGTGGCACATATCGGTGGGCAGACCCGGGGAGAGGAGGGCTCCAGTCCAGGCCACCCCTGTATCATCTCTTGGCTCCATACACTGCTTTTTCTGACCATGGCAACAAAGCTAGTTCCATGCCCAGCACACTGGGTTGGCCTGGCGGCAATTACAACAGAGACAATTTATTGGACAAGGTATTTACACTAGCTGGAGCAAGCAGAGGTCAATAGTTTTTATGTTTTCGGTCGATGCTCTATCCACTGAGCCAAACCGGTTAGGGCAAGGTCAATAGTTTTTATGTTTTTAATAAAAATGAATGAAAAGTGGAAGTTAGAACCACTGACATATAAATATAAAAGAAATACATCCACATCTTTAAAAATACAAGAAAAGAAAATTCATTTCAAAATGTATACCTCCATTCCTAATGTTTGGAGTCGCATATATATAAAGCAAAAAATTGCTTATGAATTATTTACCTGGAGGTTCTGTTGAACTGCACCATAGTTTCAATTCTTAATAGATATTTGGAAGTAAAACACATCATAGTATGTGAAAAATTTTTATTAAGAGAATTAAACAGGTTAAAATTTCTCTTTGCCCTGTCACTCTTTTTGGTAGCATACACAGATGGAATTTTTTAAAGTTATTCAACAGGCATTTATTGGACTGTTGCTATATACTTTGAATCATGTTAACTACTAGAGTATAAAGATGATTGACTAAGAGCCACGTATCAGAACCCTTTGCATCACCACAGCATCTTATTAAGATGTGCATGTATGTGTATACCTTAATTCTGGCATTAGGTTTGTATGTGTGGATGGCACAGGGTTAGAGAGAAAGGTTTTTGGTTTGTTTTTTAAAGAAAGTATCAATGAAGTTCTTTGATTTTAAAAAGGTTAAGAAACAAACTTCTGCATGACGCTAGTGGGATTTTCTAAGTGGTGGATAGCAAGCACAAAGGACTTCCCACTCCTGCACTGTGCCTTCTTGTGTGCTCCAGGACACAGCAGTCTCCTGGTGACTACCTCCCTCCCTCTGGCCTGACACAGGTGCATTTGGGACTGGAGTCATCCTGAATCCCACAGCCCACTCAGCCAGTCCCCGCAGGAGCCACTCAGCCTTAAGTGAGACTGGGCCCAGTGTTCTCAGAGGCTGTGTTTTCCCTCATCCTTTCTCTTACCCACCAACCAAATGAACCCCAAAGTTATTTTAAAGGAAAAGAGAATGAAGTTTATCAAATGTTAGAAAAGAAACAATTTTATTTATTTATTTATTTTAAAATATATTTTTATTGGTTTCAGAGAGGAAGGTGGGGGAGAGGGGGCGGGGAGATAGAAACATCAATGATGAGAATCATTGATCGGCTCCTCCTGCACACCCCCTACTGCGGATCGAGCCCGCTAACCTAGGATCCTGTAGTCCACAGGCCGACACTCTTTCCACTGAGCCAAACCAGCTAGGGCTAGAAACAGTTTTAAAGGGGAGAGAAAAGAACATTGGAAACCATCCCTCTCTGACAAGTGAGACTAAACAGTACGTAGATGGGAACACTGAGGCATTCCCTGATTTGGTGAGGAATAGCCACGACTGGCAAGGCCAAGCCTACAATGTGACGGTTGTTTTCTCTGTCAATTCAACACTGTAGTTTAACTGAGTTATTTGGGGATGAACAGAGTCAGTCCAAGACCCTGTTGACCACCTGGGGCCAGCTCAGGAATCTGAGGCTTTAAATTCAAGTATCAGCTGGTTTTCTTGTCTCCACAAGGTTTGAGAGACG
>NW_005364914.1:3091234-3104543 GCF_000412655.1 Myotis brandtii | reverse complement strand
AGAGAGAGAGAGAGAGAGAGAGAGAGAGAGAAAGATAGATCTTGCTTTTCTCCACCACAATGACTACAAGTTCTTTAGGGTTTCTCTGTGAACATTTGGGTGTTACTCTCATGCACATTTACCAGTAACTCTGGTCTCATCGCTCCTGTTGAATATTGGGCATCATGACATGATCTCGTTTACAGCCTGTGGCGGTCATATTATAAATCATAACTCCTCAAAGAACATTTTTGAGGGTAGAGTACTGAGCCCATTGAGAATTACTAAGAACTATGAGGAGCTCTGGGTCTGTTCCTATTTTTTCCAAAGCCCCACCCTATGACTAGACCAAGAGATTTAAGTGTTCCTAGTCAAACAATTTGTTGGCTTGGAGATTAAAAAAGAAATTTCTATGGAGTGAAAAGGAGTGGCGACATACACATTGTTACCATCACCACCACCACCAAAGAACTCCAAGGCCCCAGGCTCCATGGTGTTGTCATCCTAATCTAAACCGCATCAAGGACCCCTGGAAACCCAGGTATCCTAAAGGTTCTTAAAGTTTCAAGTATGAACAAATGAATTGATCAACAAAATAAGAACCGAAGCATGGAGACATGGAACAGACTGACATACCTCAATGTGGGGGTGGGGGTACGAGAAGAGATAAACCAAAGAACTTTTATAGTTACTAGAGGCCTGGTGCATAACATTCGTGCACTGGCGGGGGGTGGGGTGGTCTCTTGGAGGGGAGGGGTCAGGCCTGTGCCCTCTCACAGTCTGGGATCCCTCGGGGGATATCCATCTACGGGTTTATGGGGAGTGGACATCCGGCAGGTGGACATCCCCCAAGGGGTCCTTAGCGCTGCCGTGGAGGCAGGAGCCTCTCCAGTGCTCGCCAGTGGCTGAGCAGCGCTCCCCCTGTGATGCACCCCTATGTTCATAGAAGCACAATTCACCATAGCTAAGATTTGTAAACAGCCTAAGTGCCCATCAGCAGATGAGTGGATTAAAAAAACTGTGGTACATCTACACAGTGGAATACTATGCTGGTGTAAAAAGGAAGAACTCCTACCATTTGCAACAGCATGGATGGAGTGGGAGAGCATTATGCTAAGCGAAATAAGTCAGTCAGAGAAAGATAAATATCACATGATCTCACTCATTTGTGGATTATAATGAACAACATAAACTGATGAACAAAAACAGATCCAGAGACTGAGAAGCACTGATCAGATGCTCAAACCTCAGAGGGAAGGTAGGGGAGGGTGGGGGTAAGGGGAAGAGATAACCAAAGGACTTGTATGCATGCATATAAGCCTAACCAATGGACACAGACACCGGGGAGTGAGGGCATGAGCAGGGGTTGGGGGGGGGGAATGGGGGGATAAGGACACATATGTAATAATTAAAAAATACACACAAAAAATAATATAAAAATTTTCAACAAGTATTACTGAATGCCTACTGGGTGTTGGTTCCCATGTGGGCTCCAAAGGTGGGTAGGAGTAGGGATTAAAAGGTAAAAATGTACTACCTGCTCTCATAGGAAGAAAAGACATAAATCCTGAAAAGCTTTCAATCTACAAATGTTCTCAGCACATAGAGCAAGCTTGGTCCACAGTCAGTGATCAATGAATGTTAAATTGAATGAGGATGTGACTAAGTTTGACAGCTTTCTTTAAACATCATTGGTAACCTCTAGTGTGCATAGGTTTTTGTTTGTTTGTTTTAATCTTGGAATTCTTAGAATTCCTGAAATTCTAGGGAACAAAAGGAATATTGTCAGGCTGGGAGATTGTGCTCCATGGCTCTCTGTAGATAGTTTACAACGTGGTTGGCTCTGTGGTTAACCAAACCACAGATGAGTTCCTTAGGGATCAACGTGGAATGCATATCTAAGGCTTGCTGATGATTAGGCCTGTTCCAAAGTAATTCACAGTGTTACTATGCCAAAAGCATAGTATTCCAGAAGTCTATCTTGGAGCCTAGAGTTACTCCAGAAAAAAGCCTCTCTTTATATAATAGACTCTAAATTGCTTTGCTGTGGAGAAGGGAACATTTAAAAAATATTTTTATTGTTTTCAGAGAGGAAGGGAGAAGGAGAGAGATAGAAACACCAGTGATGAGAGAGAATCATTGATCCTCTACCTCCTGCATACCCTCTACTGGGGATTGAGCCTGAAACCTGAGTATGTGCCCTGACTGGGAATCGAACTGTGACCTCCTGGCTCATAGGTCGATGTTCAACCACTGAGCCACACTGGGCGGGCAAGAAGGGAATATTCTTAATAACGAGTCCATGTGAGAAGGTGCCCCTGGAACAACCCTCAGGGCTGCTCGGTGCCTTGTTGCCTCCTCTTAAAGTCCATGTTCCTGTCCTCTGGAGCAGTGGTCGCCAACTGGTGGCCCGCGGACCACTGGTGGTCCGTGAGGTCTGAAAGGCTGGCAACCACTGCTCTAGAGCACAGGCCTTGGCTGTAACTGTCACCCATGTGGCTGTTGGATTCCTGTCTACCATCTTCCCGTAGCTCTATGAGTGCAGAGTCTTGGTGCGCTCTTAGTCACCCCTGAGTCCTAGAAGCTAGTGTAGTATCTGGCACAAAGTTGCCACCAGGCAGATAAACCAGAACTTCTGTGAATGAACTTCTATTCTATTTAAGAGTCATAACATCACTGGATCAGTAAGCACACCTGCTGCTGTGAGCTCTGTCCACTTGCAGTTCTGCTCACATCTGGACACTAGTAAGAAAAAATGTAGAGGATACAGACACATGCACACACATATACATATATTATACACACATGTACATACACATATATACATATATGTGGGTATGTATGTATGCATATATACCTATGTACATGTGTTTTGTGTGTGTATGTATGTATCTGGCAAAATCATAAAGATAACAAATTGTGACAAATATTTGCAGACATATGATAATATGTGAATAGTCTTATTGTACAGTTGCAAACACCAGTTAAATAAAATTAAAGGAGAGAGAGAATTTGGCTGTTTCAAAGTTGCCAGTAGCTTCTTCATGTACAGTATGGCTGCACATTGGGATACTTTTGGGAGGGAGAACAAACCCTGATGCCTGGATCTCCCCGCAAGAGATTCTGATTAATTGGTGGTGTGTGGCCTGGACACTAGGAGGTTCCAAGAGTAACCCGAGTGATGCCAGTGTGGAGCTAAGGTTGGAAAATGTTGGTCGAGGAACGGAGAGCTAGTCATTTGGAGCAAATTTTGCTATTTGTGGAATCACTCTAAATCTAAAGCAGGTTGTTATGCCTCGCTCCAGAGGAAGTGCTTCAGGGAAGGGGACCTTTCCTTGTGGTTTGAACCTTCTAGTGGATCAAGATGATTTGAATGAAGGTCTCCCAGCAGGAAAAGATCCCAAAGGATCCCAAGAAGAGTCCTTCATGAGAGAAGGGGCAGTCTGAAAATCTGGACCCAACATGAGGCAACATCTATAGCAGTAACAATAAAAACAGTGGCAGTGCCCTGTATATATGTGGCTCAGTGGATAGAGCGTCAGCCTATGGACTGAGGGGTCCCGGGTTCGATTCCAGTCAAGGGCACATGCCTGGGTTGTGGGCTCAATCCGCAGTGGGGAACTCGCAGGAGGCAGATGATCAATGATACTCTCTCATCATTGATGTTTCTATCTCTCTCTCCCTCTCCCTTCTTTTTTGAAATCAATAAAAGTATATTAAAAACAAAAAACAAAACAGCGGCAGATTGTTCTAGGACTCTTTCACCCTAAGTGATTTGATTGGCCTGTTTCAGTGTGTTTGGCCTAAAGTAGGTGGCATACAATGATTGACAGTTCTATCTGGGTAGCATGGGCTGGGAGAGTGTCTGTTCTGCACTGAAAAATTGGACAGCAAATATGCATCTTTTTTGCAGCTAGTCTGAAAACTCCTTGAGGGCAATGACTCTGCTGGGCTCCACAGCTTCAACCTTCTTTGAAGATATTAAGAATGTGATTCATTATAAGCTTGCTCCACAGTTTTTTGTGTGTGTGTGTGTGTTTTTTTTTTTTCCCAGCTGAGGCTTAGCTTTGAATGCTGTTTCTGGGCCTCCAAATAATTTTCTTGGACTTGTGAGAGATACCTCATTGGAATGAGGGGAAAGTCTTTATACATGAGTACCTTCTATGTGCTGAGTGTGAAAGTTTAAGAAGTGCCTCAGCTATGGTGTTCAGCCTCTGGAACGTTTTGAGCAATGGGGGCACCACTGGAAGATGGAACTCAATCCAAGTCTCAGCAATCCTTGAAGTCCTTTGCATGTTCTTAGTCTGAATGAGCGTCACTTCAGATGTGGTGAGAAGTTGAAATGGAAACTATTACATCAAAACATTTCATTTGGTGGTGGTGGGCGGGGGGGTGTTTGGAAAAATCCTAATTTTTTTTAAAGAACAAAGAGAAGTTGATGAAAGCATTTGAGGTTATAATGACCAAAGTCTCCACTGCCTCCCTTCCCTCCCCAACCCGTCTTCCAAAATGGAGAAAATAAATGAAGCCAGAGAAATGTCTTAACTATTGACTCTGGCAGGCCAAGCTTCTTAGCTAGGATAACGTGTAGTAGTCCAGTAATACCTTTTAATTACAGTTGTATAATTATAAATAGGAAAGAAATTAAAAGATGAAGATGAGGTTTGTAATGAAATTACCATAAATACCATCGCCGGCTTTAAAGTCGTCATGAAAATTCATAACACAAAAACATGAATGTAGAGATTAACTTCTACCAAGACTAGAAATTAAAGTTTTGTGGATTTGTGGTCTTCCTTGTTAGTGTGGTATTTCCTCCTCAGTACACATAAGCACTATTAGTCATGCAGGCACAAACAGATTTTTAAAGAGTCCAAGTCCTGGTTGGCAACTCTTATGCTCTCCCAGTCACTTGGGTGAACTGAGATGGAAATGACTTGGGTTCCAAAAACAAATGGTGCAAACATCCAAAGCAATCTAGTCCAACTGCCTGCATGTTTTGCTTATTTCTCCTTTTGGAGGGAGACATGTATTTTGTTTATGATGCATGAGTTTGTTGCAGTTTTATTTTTCCACCCATCTTCTTATTGAACTAACACATTTTCATGATTGAGGATAGGGGATGATATTTGCAAACTGCCTCGTTGGTCCTGCGGCCAGTAACCTAAGCTATTAGATTGGATCATTTAGACAGGTTACATCATCACAGGTTAGTTCCTGTTAGTTAAAATACTGCTAAAGAGATCAACATCAGGAGGTCACTTTCGTAAGCCTGTGCCGTAGCTGCACACTACTAAGGCATCTTGAAAACATGACATCTTGATCTGAAGAGAGATCCAATAAGTGAGTTTGGCTCACTTTATTGCAAACTGTCTTCCAACATTGTGAAAATGCTTACCATATCTCCCAGTGATGGTAGATTGTGTCCTCTCTTTGCATATGACAAGATACTTGTTTTATTTTTCTAAACCAAGAACCATTATTTTGCCACTTTTTTACTACCATTAGCTTATGGGATAGTACAATCAATTAAGTGGTGTATTTTTGTGCCTCTGCTATGAAGAAATCATGCTGTGATGGCTATCTAGGACTAGAGACAGGACAGAGAAGTAAATTTGAGGATGCCAAATAGAGGAAAGTATTGAGAAAAAAGGGCAAATTAGAGAAGACATTGTATTCTGGCCTTTTCCCCTTTAATCCAGTGGATAAGGGAGAACCATTGAAGGTGTTTGATCATGGGAGTGACATAATGAAACTGGTATTTGGGGATAAATTAAAAGGGGGATGAATTGGAAGCTGGTCACTGCCTGCCTTAAAGACGCTGTGGAACAGGAACACAGTGATGACCACCTTTCCTTAGCTCAAGGCTGTGGGAAAACTAATGCCCAGCTTCTAATACCAGAAGTGGTGAGAGGTCTGGCTCCCAAGAATTGCCTCTCCCTTCCTCCCACTCCCCACCCCATCCTTCAATGGCCTAGTTGATTTCAAATGAGGGATGCAGCTCTCCAAGTATTGCATACCCCAGGTAGAAGTAGAGGGAGGTTCCTTGGAGGGCAGGGCCACCTGGTTGAGGATGTGTGTATGTAGTTGTGTGTAGTGGTACTGGAGTTTGAAATGGCCAAGAGGAAGTGGTCTCATTCTTTTATTCCCCTTTCTAAACTCTCAGGAAAGTATTGATTAAGACCTGAGTGACTTTAATTAGCCTTTCCATCTGTTGCCATATTGTTAACCAAGATAGCTGATATGCTGAATTCATGGGGTGGGGGAGAGAGGGTAGGGAAGAGAAGGGATTAGAGGAATTCACCTGCTATAAAAGAAAGATAACAAGCTGAACAACCTATGATAAAGGAAGATAGAATTAATGGATCAGAGAGACAGTGATATAAAATAAACATAATATCCTCCAAAAAAAAAAAGAAAAATATCAGAAATGGAAAAACATAATAAGCAGCCCTAGAGCAGATCCAGCCCAGTATATCTGGTAAGAAGAAGGCAGAAGGTGAAATGAGAACTCAGTAGTGTTGGCCAGGGCTGGATTCATCTCCAGGTTCAGCTGGGATAGGCCCCTTTTTTAAGTTCACTTATGTGGCTGTTGGCAGGCCCCAGGTCCTCACTGGTCAGAGACATTTCCTTGACCTATGGGCTCAGTAGGGCTGCTAATGGCATAGTAGCTTGTTTCCCCTAGCGTGAGAGATGAGAGAGAGATACATAGAGACGCAGACAGAGGCCATGATCTTCTATAACTTAACCTTGGAAGTGACTTCCATCACTCTGTCTCTTTTCTAGAAGCAATTCACTAAACCCAGCTCATACTCAAGGAGGCAGTGGGGCATTATACAAGGAGTGGGCAGGGATCCCTGGAGGCCATCATAGAAACTGCCTGAAACACCCCAGAGGAAGTTAGAGACACAGACTACAACCTCCTAGCAGGGAGTAGGGTGCATACGAGTTGAGAGGGGCCACAGAAGTTCTTAAGAGAAAATGCGTGGTAAGCAAAGCACACATGTACTCATACCACAAATCAGATGACTCCCCTTCTCTCTGGCCTCCTCTGGCTTCTACTTTATTAACCAAACCAATCCAGCAGAACCCAAGAAACTCACCCCCAGGCTGAACACTTCTCCAAATTTCAAATCCCATCTTCCTCCACAACCCATCTGCTGTTGTTTACTTTCTAAAATCTGCAGTAGTTATGTTTTATATTTTGCCCAGAATTTATAGGAGTTAACAGTGGGACAGTTGCTCTATAAGCAGCTTACATTGCCATACTACACGTGGAACTCTGCATTGTTTAAAATGCATTGAGTTAATATTTGAAAATATGTTACCCTGGTTATAGTGGGAGGGAAAAGGATTAAAAAGTCAAGGCCGGTGATGGAGAACCTTTTGAGCTCGGCGTGTCAGCATTTTGAAAAACCCTAACTTAACTCTGGTGCCGTGTCACATATAAAAATTTTTTGATATTTGCAACCATAGTAAAACAAAGATTTATATTTTTATATTTATTTTATATATTTAAATGCCATTTAACAAAGAAAAATCAACCAAAAAAATGAGTTTGCGTGTCACCTCTGACCCGCGTGTCATAGGTTCACCATCATTGGTCTAGGCATCGCCAGGTCAAAACAACTTGTTTGGGCTTCTGTAAAGGACTGTAAGGATTCAAAAATTAATACTTTTTTTCCTGAAATAGAAAGAACATAGACTTCAGAGCTTGACATTCTAGTTCTACATTTACTAGCAGAGGGACCTAATGAAAATGAATTAACCTGTCCTTCAGTTTCCTCATCTGTGAAAATCGAGCAATGGATTGTACAGGGTAACTAAAACAATATATGTGAAATATATACAGTGCATTGTGTGGTACACAGGCGGCCTTCCACAGAGCTCTGTACCCTTCCCTTCCCTTTATTGTCCAGTTATCTGGTAAGTGAATAGTGCCGGCATATTTTGGCATTTGCTGGACCATTATCCAGAACATCCCAGTGTGAACAGAAAGCAAACAGCTCAGCAAGAATGGCCATCTTTGTAGGGAGAGTGTTGTTGTGTGCATAGGGCTGGCTCTTCGCCTGGGATGCAGGGGTCAGCGGGGCTGCCGCCAGCCGTCTGCAGTGTTAGCCAGGGAAATCAACTCACAGCCCTGCTGGCACCTACTGCTCCACTTGGGTAAACATAATTATAGCCTTTCAAGAGAGAAGAGGGAAAGCAACCAAGATCCCCACTCACCATGTAAACAGGATGTCCACTGAATGGCAGCCATGGAGATGTTTATGTTTGGTTCAGGGGACAATTGACAGAGGCCTCTGGGAGCCGTTAGTGCTGCCTGGGGCAATAGTCTGCCAGCAGTGCCGGTGGCTGGGTTCTTCCCAGCAGCCTTGTCTGCAGTGTTAATGTTGAGCTTCGGAGAGCTCTGGAGCCTGGATGCAGTCCTTTGTGGTGCTGGGTCTGCTTATCTGCTCCAGGCCCTTTATACGATAGACTAGAGTCCTGGTGCACAAAATTCGTGCATGGGGGATGGGGGATCCCTCAGCCCAGCCTCCACCCTCTTGTAATCCGGGACCCCTTGGGGGATGTCCGACTGCCCAATCCTGTGGGATCAGGCCTAAATCGTCAGTCGGACATCCCTCTCACGATCTGGGACCCCTGGCTCCTAACCGCTCGCCTGCCTGCCTGACTGCCCCTAACCGCCGTTTGGCTGTCCAGTCTAATTAGCATATTACACTTTTATTATTATAGATGAAGGCCTTCTGGTGTCCATGCTCCATTTTCAGCAGCCTCCGGTGACCTGGGGGGTGTCTGGTTGAGGCCTCTATGAAATAATAATCTTTTTAAAAAAACATATATTTTTATTGATTTCAGAGAAGAAGGACGAGGGAGAGAGAGATAGAAACATCAATGATGAGAAAGAATCATTGATCAGCTGCTTCCTGCTCATCCCCCACTGGGAATTGAGCCCACAACCTGGGTATGTGCCCTGACCAAGAATCAAACTATGACCTTCTGGTTCACGGGTCGATGCTCAACCCCTGAGCCACACTGGCCGGGCTATGAAATAATAATCTTAATGATAACTACTGTTTACTCAGTGAAGGCAGAGGGCCAAATACTTCACATGGGTTTTTTCATTTGACCTTCACCATAAGCCTTTGTGGGTGGTTTTTATTGTCCTCATTTTACACTTGAGGAGGTTCTGCAAAGAACTAGATTTAAAGTCAGATTCTCAAACCTGTGCTTAAATAGTAAGCGAGGTGAAGGCAGAGACTGTCTAAGTGTAGCAGTCTATCCCTATGGCCCAGCATAGTGTCTGAGAGACCATTTGTTAAATGAATGATTTAAAAAATTCTACCAAAATGCTACTCTCCACTGATTTTTTCTGAGGAGCACATTTTCCCCCAATGAGAAAAACTGTGTGAGCATGTTACATGGTTTATTCCAGACAGATGATCCTGCTTCTGCCCCCGTGACTCAGGTCAGTGCTGGTGGCAGCTGGGTCTTGAGTATAGGCTGAGGCACCAAGGAAGTGACTGATTAACCAAGTGTCTAACCAAGATGGCAAGTCCTGCTTTAGTCCAGGCTTCTCTGGCATTCTGAGCAAGGAAAGCATCTCTTAAGGCCATCCAATCCAGCCCGCTCCTGAAGCAGTAGACATGCCCAGTCTCAGAATAGAGAATAGTCTTTCTCCAAAGTCTGAATCTTTAGATTAGAGGGAGATAGAACCTTCTCCCTCTCTATTCTGGTCTCCTTCTGGGGAGGCACGTGGCTGGTGGCAGGGACTCTCTATGAAACCAATCATTTCCCAGCTTGGGGCTGAGTCCAGAACTACTTCAGTACTGTTAGCACGTTATTGTTAGCAAAAATGGATTCTTTTCTTTGGGGCAAAGCTTGTTAGTTTAATCAACACAGGACATGAAGATAATGGTCCAAGTTTGGAACACTCCTCTTTCTCACTCTGCACTTTTCTCCTTCCAGTTGCTGTTGGATACATGTATGCCATCACATTTCAGAGCTGGCTCCCACTTTCCAGGTGCGAGTTTGATTGGGTGTCACACTGGTCAGGCAGCAGGGATCATAGAAGCTCCAGATGAAGGAATAGGATTTAAACCATGGGCTTGGACTTAGGGATGTGGGAATATCAGTACTTCTTTCTGGTGCAGGTGGCCTTCATGCTCTAAAATAAAGTTTTATTAGTAGCAAAATGATTTAGAATAGTCTTCTCTCAAGTTAATCTTTTTTTGCCCAGATCATATCAGTCACTGTCACACATGGAACCCAACCTCCCCCGACTGCATTTTATTATTGTCACTGGGAACTGCGACCCCATCCACTCCACCAGCCTAATTGGCCTATTGCAACCTGCTCAGGTGTGTGGCCCGGAAGGCCTATGCCCCTTCCCTCTGGCTTCCATTTCCCATAGTTTCCATATGGCCAATGCTGCTGCCACTCCCACCGAGCTCTGCAGGCTCTACCTCCTTGCTTTGCCCGGGGCCTGGTTCCTGCCCTGCTGGATGGCTCCTGAAATCCCCATGCTCCTCCCACCAATCTTGGCTAACAGTTACAGTTCTTCCCAAATCAAATTGAAAGGACATTCTTTTTTTGTCTACCAAGGTGACAGGTCTTTCAGCCAACTTTAGAGTCAAAATATTAGCTTCATAATTCAGTTTTATAATGAGAGAGACTATAACTAGTGTAGGAACACTCCAAACACAGAGTAAGTTCAGGTTCAGGAAATGAAGCAAGATCATTCAAGTGTCTGGGGGCTGGGGTTCTAATTGTCAGTCTCAAAGTTTCCTTTCCCTCCCTCTCAGGGACTCTGGAGCCCTTGTGCAACCAAAACTTTCTTTGGTGGTCTCCCTGGACACTCCAAGTGCCCACACATATACACAAAAACTCTCATTTTCACTCATGTGGGTATCTGTTGGGGCCCATACAAATTTTTTCTAGGCTAGACTCGGAAATACTGTTACATTTGAGACGCAGGAAACATTTAAAAAATGTTTTTCTGTGCTTTCTACACTTAAAATAAAAGGTCAAAGTAGGATTCAAAGAACCCAGAAGATGTTTACTGTTAAACCTGAAAGCATCTCTCAATTCCATTTATTGTTAGTCCTCTCATTTAAGAATCTGTATAGTGAGAGTCACATTTTCCAAGGCTCTGAAGTGTCTTAAAATTTTTCCTGTTGGTTATTGCTTAAATAAACACTCAGAGGTGCTATTTTACAGATCGTAAGGCACATCAAATGAGCCCTTTCATTCTCTGTATTCCACATGGCTCATTGGCCCTGGCTTTTGGATCTGAGCTCAAGTTCTTTGTTAACCTGAGCTATGGTAGACAGCTCCAGTCCCTCTCAGCTCAAGAGAGTAAGTGACAGTGGTGGGCCACCTATGGGAGATTTTGCCAGCAGAGCTGGACCTGGGTCTGCTGGGCAATGAGGTAGGAGGGGGAATTAAGTGCACCCATGCAACTGGGAAGACTATAGGTTCTTCAGTTGACTCATCAATAGAACAAACATGATAATCAAATGGATGCTCTCAATTGATATGTATTGATAAAGAACCTTGGTGGAAGCTGTGGGAATCAAAGGAAAATGGGTTAAGATCTGAATAGAGCTTGAAAATAAATTCAAATTCATAGGGTTGCTGCTGGAGACTTAATGAGTCAACGTATTTCTTTGGATCAGAGAGTCACAGGGCTCTTTTAAATTGAGTGTTTCTTTATAAAAAATGAGCTAGCAGATTCTTAAAATATATATAAATTGGGTTTTGGCAGGAAACCTGCTTCTTCTTGCCATCAGAGAGTCATGCAAGTCTCAAGAATGGTAAACATCTGTTTGAAGGACATCCTGAATTTGGCTTGGCAGCAAACTTAGAAGAAACAGCATCGGGATTTGATGTGTAGTTTTCATTCAAGATAGCAAGTGTGGTGGCTAGCAGTGTGGCCAAGAATTAAGAACAGAGCAACTATTCAATAGGTATTTACCGAGTGCTCACTATATGCCAGTTTCTATCCTATGTGCTTGGGATACAACAGTTACTAGGGCACACCTAGGACTTAAATAGTTTATCACTTCACACAGATGCTAAGATAAAAAATTTAGAGAGTGTTGTCATAAACATGTCATAAATGTGGTTCTTTCTTGTGCAGCTTAGAGTTCCGTGGGCAAAGCCTAGTTCGCTCCCAGGCACGTGAACTGGATAGCTAGTTATTTTACCTTTCTATTGTCCCATTTACTCATTAAAATATTGGAAGGTTGGGTTAAGATTAAAATTATGAAAATAGCTTGAGATTCATAGTGCAACTTTGCAAACTTAGTGCCAGATATTTTTCAGAATTCATCATTTTTCTTACTGTAGGCAAGTGGTAGATATATCATGTAATACTGCCAATGGATGCTAAGGCAATGTCTTTTAAAAATTTTTTTTCTTTATTGATTAAGGTATTACATATGTGTCCTTATCCCCCCATTGCTCCTCCTACCCCCCCCTACACACACTCATGCCCCCCCCATGTCTGTCCATTGGTAAGGCTTATATGCATGCATACAAGTCCTTTGATTGATATCTCCCCCTTACCTCCACCCTCCCCTACCTTCCCTCTGAGGTTTGACGGTCTGATCGATGCTTCTCTGTCTCTGGATCTGTTTTTGTTCATCAGTTTATGTTGTTCATTATATTCCATAAATGAGTGAGATCATGTGATATTTATCTTTCTCTGACTGGCTTATTTCCCTTAGCATAATGCTCTCCAGTTCCATCCATGCTGTTGCAAATGGTAAGGATTCCTTCTTTTTTACCGCAGCGTAGTATTCCATTGTGTAGATGTACCACAGTTTTCTAATCCACTCACCTGCTGATGGGCACTTAGGCTGTTTCCAAATCTTAGCTATGGTAAATTGTGCTGCTATGAACATAGGGATGCATATATCCTTTCTGATTGGTGTTTCTAGTTTCTTGGGATATATTCCTAGAAGTGGGATCACTGGGTCAAATGGGAGTTCCATTTTTAGTTTTTTTGAGGTAACTCCATACTGTTCTCTACAGTGGCTGCACCAGTCTGCATTCCCACCAACAGTGCAGAAGGGTTCCTTTTTCTCTGCATCCTCGCCAGCACTTGTCATTTGTTGATTTATTGATGATAGCCATTCTGACAGGTGTGAGATGGTACTGCATTGCCGCTTTGATTTGCATCTCTCGGATGATTCGTGACTTTGAGTATGTTTTCATATGTCACTTGGCCTTCCTTATGTCCTCTTTCGAAAAGTATCTATTTAGGTCCATTGCCCATTTTTTGATTGGGTTGCTTATCTTCCTTTTGTTAAGTTGTATGAGTTCC
>NW_005364914.1:3087013-3089932 GCF_000412655.1 Myotis brandtii | reverse complement strand
TTTTTGACCATTGAGTATGATGTTGGCTGTAGGTTTGTCATATAAGGCTTTTATTATGTTGAGGTATGATCCTTCTATTCCCAATTGCTGAGGGTTTTTATTAAGAAAGGGTGTTGGATTTTGTCAAATTTTTTTTCTTCATCAATTGACATGACTATGTGATTTTTATCTCTCAATTTGTTTATGTGATGTATCACGTTTATTGATTTGTGGATATTGTACCATCCTTGCATCCCCAGGATAAATCCTACTTGGTCATGGTGTATGATCTTTCAGATGTAATGCTGGATCCGATTTGCTAGAATTTTGTTGAGGATTTTGGCATCTATGTTCATGAGGAATATTGGCCTGTAATTCTCTTTCATTGTGTTGTATTTATCTGGTTTTGGTATTAGGGTAATGCTGGCTTCATAGAATGAGCTTGGAAGTGTTCCTTCCTCTTGAATTTTTTGGAATAGTCTGAGGAGGATAAGTTTTAGTTCTTCTTTGAATGTTTGGTAAAACTCCCCTGTGAAGCCATCTGGTCCCGGGCTTTTGTTTGCTGGAAGCTTTTTGATGACTGCTTCAATTTCCTCCATAGTTATGTCTTTTAATGAAGCATTTTAATATCCCTGCCATTAGATGGACATGTATGAATATTGATACTGATGTGGTAAAGACCATAAATCATTTCCTATCACTTCAGGTCAGGCATTGTTGCCAAATGACTCATGAAAAAGATATAGTTTTAAAAGATTTTAAAAACAATTTCACAATTGTAGATAAGGAATGATGGATTTATAGTATTGATGATGGTCATTCAGTATGACCCAAGTAGTGCATTGCTTCATGCAGACCCTGGAATAGAAGTTCATCAAATGTGATGCCACGAATATACTGAATCTCGGCTGTGATTATTTCATCAGATTTACCTGAAAAACAATTCTGACTTCTCCCTACAAACAAGTTCAATCAGAGAAAAAACGACTCTACCACCCACTGAAGATTTGTGTTTGGGTTCCTTCCCCAGGCTTCAGGCGGGCATCCTATTAGAATCAGTCTGCTAGCTGGCTTCCCATGAACCATAACGTGAAGTGGAAAATGGAATTCCACCAGAGCCACACTAGAGCCTCTGAATTGGAGCCAGGAAGTATTTTATTTGATGCACTAAACAACATAAAGCCAGTATCCTGGCTCATGGCCCCAGTGGCATCAGCTTTCACGGCTGGATGGAAAGCAGGGCTGGGCAGGAGAGAAGGGTGGGTTGGTGAGTGTAACCACATTGGCCTCCAAACTTCTTCCAAACCTAAGACTTTTATGCTTTTTGTTCCCTCTTCTTGGAACACACTTCCTCATGATGTTTGAAGAATTAGACCCTTCTCATCCCTTAGGCATCCTCTTCAGTGGCACTCCTGAGGGGGGCATTCTTTGACCACCCTATTTAAGGTTGCCTACCTCCAGTCACTCTTTATGACATTACCCTATTTTATTTCCTTCAAAGCACTTCTTATGAATGACCTTGCTATTTGTTTACATATTTACTTGTTCATTATTTTTCTCCTTCATGGAGCAAAGACCTTTCTGACTTGTTGACAGACCCTTGGTCCCGAGAGCAGTGCTCGGCATGTCAGGGGGCTCAATGAATGCCCCTGGGTGCATGAATGCCCCTGCCTTACCACTAGTTCCCTTACTTTATAATGCCTCCCACCTCTCACATCCCCCAATCTCTCTGTTCCTTTTTTGACAAATGTCCCAGAGGAAAAAATATTGCAAATGTGGAAAACGTGATAGAGCATAAAGTATGGTAGAATATTAAATTAGCCTCATAAACTGTGAATCATAAATCATGGTTTCATCTGTTCTATGAGTGAAAACAGCAAAATTTTCCACAAGATAGAAATGAAAAACAAAGAGAAGCCATGAGTTGCAGCTCATGGACAGCCTGTTACTAGTGTTTCGGATCATCTTCTCTCTCCCCCTGCTCCTCAGCAACCATATTAGTCAGGCAGTGCTTTTCCAGAACAGATCTAGAAACTATTCATAATAAACATTGGTTTTCTCCACTCTAAAAGTTTATGCCTGGCACACAGAAGCCACTCAACCAATATTTGTTGACTATGAAAGGTAAATTCCACCATTGCAGATTCATTCTCGAGTCAACTATGTTGTTGTTCTTTCCCTAAAACGAAAATATCCTTTAGGAGAGGGAACCTATGAAAGGAAGCTCTTTCATTCACAATCTAGGGGTAATTCATGTGTCTCATTGAAAGACCGGATGAGGTACAGAGTTTTTGAGGATGGGTCGTTACTTGGGCAGGAGAGGTATGGTAACAGGTAGCACAAGGGCACTGCTTGTCCAGAGAAGGGTAGGACATGAGGAGGGGCCACAGGAGCAAGGAGGAGTTTCCAGGCCAGTGGTTCCCACTGGGATTTTGTGTAAGGCCGACATGGTGGAGAATGCTGTTAGGGGATACGTGGTGCCTTCAGATTGTGCCTGTTGGCAAAGGTGGAAGATCACCAGGACATCCCAGGACCAAGCCAGTTTTATTTAGGGAAATTAAGTTAAATATCAATACATAGATGACATTCCTAGACAGGCTTCCCGAGAAACCCATAGCAGAACAACAGGGCCTCTGGGAAGGGAAATGAGAGGTTTTCATTTTCTAGAGGTTTAATTTTTTTCCATGACAATGTATTGTCACAGTTAAAAAATTAAAAAAATCTAAATCTTTTAAAGATTTTTACCATATTAAAATGCTAGCTGAATAAAAATGAACATAACAGCAATTACAATAAAATAATAGGAGACTGTGACAACAAGGTTCAAATTAATATCTATATTATAAAAGGCCTGTGGCCGTCACACCCTAATGCGGAATGACCAAAGAACTGGTCACCAGGAGGTGCTGGAGCACCTCTCAGTCCCTCCCCCTGGCCCAC
>NW_005364914.1:3086739-3086970 GCF_000412655.1 Myotis brandtii | reverse complement strand
GCAGGGCAGGTCTGGGGTCCCTCGGCTCGCACAGGGTGTGTCTGGGGTCCTGCGGTTCACGCAGGGCAGGTCTGGGGTCCCACCGGCATGGTGGGTCTGGGTCTCACGTGATTTTGCGCACTGGGCCTCTAGTTTATATAATAAAAGCCCAGCGACCGTTATGGTGGAACAATAAGAACAACCAGTTTCTATGATGCGCACTGACCACCAGGGGGCAGACAAACGCAGGAG
>NW_005364914.1:3082587-3086575 GCF_000412655.1 Myotis brandtii | reverse complement strand
ACAGCAGCGGGTGGGAGCCTCTCCCACCTCCGCAGCAGCACTAAGGAGCAGCGAGCCAAGTGGTAAGGAGCGAGCAGGTGGGCGGTTAGGAGTGAGGGGTCCCGGATTGCGAGAGGGAGCAGGCTGGGCTGAGGGACCCCACCTCCCCCTGTACGAATTTCGTGCATCAGGCCTATAGTATTTACATAAGAAAAAAAAAACTTTGGATTTATAAAAGACTGTTATTCATGTGTATTTTTTGTTCTCCTTTGTAAAATGTCGTTCATCCCTCTCATGACATAAAACCAGCTCCAGAAGCAAACCCAGCAACAGTTGCAGAACACAGACCCTTAGACTTACTTCTCTGACATCCTGCCCCCTATGCTACTCACACTATTCTCCCGAACCCAGCCTGCACCCCCACCCCTCTCATTACCAAAGTAGATGGCTGCCTCTGAGTGTTTTGAATTCAAACCCTGCCAGAGAAGTATTGACTGTCACCATAAGTACTCAGGGTGGGAATAGTTTCCTAGGCTTCTTTTCTTCTCTTGCATCTTGACCGTAAACTGCAGCCACCTGAGGGCGTGTGCAAATGCACCTGATCTCTTCAACCTGAAAGTTTATAACACATATCTTCTGCACTTAAAATCCCAGTGCTGCCCTGACTGGTGTGGCTCAGTTGGTTGGAGTTTCGTCCCATTTACCAAAAGGTTGCAGGTTTGATTCAGTCAGGGCACATACCCAGGTTGTGGGTTTGATCCCCAGTTAGGATGTGTAAGGGAGGCAACCCATTGATGTTTCTCTCTCACACTGATGTTTCTCTCTTCCTCTCCCTTCCTCTCTCTCTAAAATAAATGAAAACATGTTCTCAGACGAGGATTAACAAAAACAATCCTTAAAAAAAATCCCAATGTTGCTTTCTTACATTGGTAGCACACCCAGTAGATTTTAAGCTCTCATCTGCAGTCCTACTTCATTTCTAGTTGAGAGAGGGACTCTTTTTTTGTGATCCCCTCCTAGAACGAAGGGGCTGTTTAAGTCATGATTACACATAGGGAGAGAGGGCTGGCACCATGGGTATGAAGGTACTATGATCTATTGCTTAGGGAGTAAAAGGTTTTCCTACTATCGTCTGCTTCTGGAACAGCATACCTTGTTTAGTCTAAAAGGCACTGAGCGAGCAGGGCACTGTGCTTTACCCAAGCATTAGTCAAGCACTTTTGATAACTGTGGTGTGTAGGAGAATTGTGCAGAGCTGCAGTGATATTGGGGTTGCATCAAACAGTTTTGGAGGTTCTCCTTTTCATTGTCAGAGTGCTCTGTTCTTTCACACACACCCCACCCCCGCAGTCTAGACTCTTCACACTGCCTCGAATCTTTCTCCAGCGACCACTGAGGGGCGAGGCTGTGACTATCCCCACCGGGTCCTCCTCCTGTTCGTGCACATGCATGCACATACACAGGTGCTCCCTACAACATCTGTTGGCACTCTGCTAGGCATGTGGTTGGGCATAGCATTCATTCATTCATTCATTCAGCCAGTTAGCAAATTGCCCTGTACTCTGTGTGGGGCATGATTGTAGGTGCCTGGGTACATGAGAAACCAGATAGAAAAGGTTCCTTCCCTCTTGGAGAAGACATTGTAGATGTAGGCATAAGCAAATGCATATATACTGGAGTGTAGAGTAGCTGTAAGAAAAATAAAGCTGAAGAAGGGGCTGGTGACATGGGGCAGAAGGTGCCTTTAGATTGGTCAGAGAAGGCTTCTCTATGGAAGCTCCATTTTAGCAGAGATTTTGGTGAAGTGAGGGAAAGAGCTCTGTGAAGTGTGGGGACAAGTGTTCTGGCTGAGAGAACAGTAAGTGCAAAGGTCCTGAGTCAGGAACTAGCTTGACTCCTACCCTCAAGTTGCTCCCATTCTAGTGAAAGGGACAGATAAGTAAAAGGCAATTGCAGTGTTGTTATTTATCACGTAACATTTATAACCATCTAACCTTTATGGCATTTAAAAATGTATGGTATTCTCTGTGTCCCCCAATAGAAAATAAGCTTCATAAGGGCAGAGGTTTGGGCATTTTTAAATTTTTTTTTTTATTTTTGGTTTGCTACAGTATCTCCCAGACCTAAAACAGCTGTGGGCACATAGTAGGTGCTCAATATTATTGAAATGGATGAAAAAATTCCACATCTGTCCCTCTGCTCCCAGTTGCTCTCCCCAGAGGCAACCACTGTTAATAGGCCCTAGGAAGAGTGTGTTATTTAAACAGGCCACCATGCTCCCCACCCAGCTTTCACTTGGGGGCAACCCTGCCAGGAGGTGGACCATGCTATCCCCTAGCTGTCAAGTGGGCTGCAATGGACACTGGTCCTCAGAGGCTCCTACGGACCTGGTGCCCTCCTGATTGGGGAGCAAAGGAGGAATCGGGAAACTTTGGCTAAACCTTGGATACCACAGTCAGACTTTCATGGGGACTTGGCACTTAGGAAAGTGCATGCCCGCTGCCCCACACAATGAGGCCCACTCCTGCTCATAACACAGGGAAGCTGGCCGCAAGTACCATTTCTGTATGTGAATGTGTAAAGCCAGAGCTATGCACAGTTCTCAGTGCAGCCACAAATGTTGGAAGCCTTTACTTTTATAGTGGACTCGACATATAACCCTTAAGCAGGGCCCTGTCCTGGGTAGGACCAAGTTGGGGGGCCTGGACTTAGTTCTCATCTCAGAAGCGACTTCTCAGAAATGCTCACAGATGAAATCATCCACATAGATTATCTGGGAATTAAAAATGAGTTTCTCACCATTTCCCTCCTACACACATAAGGCCAAATGATCTCTGAAATTTATATTTGGGCTAATTTACAATTTACAAGTATTAGGGAGGGAAGAAATGAATAATTACTAAATATAATTTTTTTGATAGATTAATTAGAAAACTATGGTCCAGATAATTTAAATGTGCCCAAGACCACACAACTAGTGAGAGGGTGGTTACTTTTTATTAGTTTTAGAAAATTAGAGCAAGATTCCTTGCCTCAAAGCCAACCTCCGGAAAGGCAGTCCATTCTGCTGCTATGAGTCCCCATTCAGTTTCCCTCTCTTTCTTTGAATCTCTTGGGTGAAGTCACCACATCTTTGGATTTTGAAATACTGACCACAAAGCCTAGCACATCATAGATGCAATAAATGTTTGTTACAAAACAGAAGAAAAAACGTAATCACTAACACTTTGTGTGAATTAGAATCAATCTATTAATTATTTCTCCTTCATATGGGAATAGCATATTCACTAATTGTAACAGTTACAATGGCTTCCCCAATTTCAGTTGTAGGTCACTGAGTTCTTCCATTTGCTCAGTCCAGAATCCTTAGTGTCATCTTTGACTCTTCTCTCACACCTTACCTCCAATGTGCCATCAATCCTGTTGTTTCTCCCTTCAGGAGATGTCTCGCTCTGACTAATTCTTACTATCTCCCCTGCCACCACCCTCGTGCCAACCACCATCAGCCCCTCTGGATCACTGCTTTCACTTCCTAACTAGGCTCTGAGCTTCTGCCCTTGCCCCCTCCAGTGTATGCCCAGAACAGTGGCCAGAGTGAATCCTGTACAGACATGTCAGATCACATGACTCCTACATGATCTCTCTCACATGACTCCACTTCTCACCAAGTTTTAATGAGTACAGACATGTCAGATCACATGACTCCTACATGATCTCACATGACTCCACTCCTCACCAAGTTTTAATGAAGTGTAATTGACATGCAACATTGTATGTTTAAGGTATACAACATAATGATTTGATATGTGTATATATTATTGTGAAATGATTACCACTGTTACTAGTAAGTTTAGTTAATATCCATTCCTCGTGTAGTTACAATTTTTCTTGTGATGAGAACTTTTTAAAAAAAAATTAAATCTTTATTGTTCAGATAATTACAGTTGTTCTTCTTTTATCCCCCCATAGCTCCCCTCCACTCGGTTCCCACCCCACCCTCTGCCCTTAC
>NW_005364914.1:3080529-3081019 GCF_000412655.1 Myotis brandtii | reverse complement strand
AGATTCCTCTTCTTTGTTTGGGGTTTGGAGGTGCCCAGATGAGGCCCAGCTGTGAAGCAATGCAAGCTGCTGTGGGGCCTTGGGCCTTCTTTTGGATGTTCTGGGTATCTCTGACCCAGCTGCAGTTTGTTAGGTAATTTTAGATTGCAAAGGGCCAGGCCATTCATATGCAAAAGCCTCTTCGCACAGCTTGGGTGGGGCGGGGTCTTAGGGAATCAATAGGGCGGAGCAAACAGCTATGGCCGCTCCTCAGTCCTGCCCTAAGAGGCTCTGGGTCTCAGTGTCCTGGTAATCACTGCAATCACCTCTGAGAGAAAGCTGCCCTTGAGTTCCGCCCGATGCCAGACAGTCCAGTTGCTTCCCGGTTGAGTCTGGGTCCCCAGAGACTCACCTGGAACTGGAGTTCAGAGCAGTCGGGAGCTTGTGCCTCCCTCCCAATTGAAAAAGACAACCTCGTCCTCAGTTGCCAGCCCTTTCCACGTGCGCCTCC
>NW_005364914.1:3057245-3080279 GCF_000412655.1 Myotis brandtii | reverse complement strand
GCACCTCCTCTGAGTCTCAGTGTGCTTCTCTCTTTCCTTCTAGTTGTAGAATTTCCACTCAGCCAGCCTTCCTATGGTTCTGGATGATGTCTGGTTTGTCTTTTAGTTGTATTTTTGAAGTGGTTGTGCGAGGCAGCAATTTCAGGTGTTTACCTATGCTGCCATCTTGGTTTCTCCGTGATGAGAACTTTTAAGATCTACTTTCTTAGCAACTTTCAAATATACAATCCAGTATCTTAACTACAATCATCATACTGTACATTACATCCCCAGAACTTATTTATCTTTTAACTGAATTTTGTACATTGTAACTACCTTTACTCATTTCCCCCATCCCAGTTCCTTCATTTCTGGGAACCACCAATCTATTCTCTGATTCTATGAATTCATTTATTTGTTTTTAGATTCCACAGTATTTGTCTTTCTCTGTCTGGCTTATTTCACTTAGCATAATGCCCTCAAGGTCCATTCACATTCTTCCAAATGGCAGAATTCTCTTTTTTAAAATGGCTGAATACTATTTCATTATTTATAAGCCACATTTCAATCCATTCATCCACTAATGGGCACTTAGGTTGTTTCCATGTCTTGGCTGTTGTAAATAATATTGCAATGACCATGGGGGCATAGATATCTCTTTGTGAAAGCAATAGATACTAGAGATAGTATTCTAGGGATATTTGGGGAGACCATATTTTTTTCAGGAGCAGAAGGAATTACATTGAAGGAGAGGGGCCAGTAATTTTTTCCCCTTGATTAAGTTGACCCATAATGTTTTTCCCCTGGAATAAATTGACCCATAGGATATTTTAGAGAAAAAAGCAAAAACTTTTCTGCCAAAATCCTGTTTTATAGTAATTGAATCATAAGTGATTTCTAAAACAGCATAAATCTGTTTCCTGAGATGAAAGCATATACCACAAACCAGAACTTGACAATTCATATATTATAATGTGGTTAGCCTCTGCTTTTAAACTTTAGTCATCTTAATGATATTTTCCATAAAATACTATGGGTATGTCAGTGTGGATGTTAGTATGAAAGAAAGATTACAGAAAAAAAAATGGGAAAGGAATTATATAAATAATCTAATAGCCGAATACTTTTTGTTATGGGCTCAATGTTCATGTTCCCTCAAAATTTGTATATTGAATCTCTAACCCTCTGTGTGGCTGAATTTGGAGATCGGCCTTTAAGGAAGTAATTAAGGTCAAATGAGGTCATAAGGGTGGGATCTTGATCCTGCAGGATTACATCCTTAAAAGAAGAGATACCAGAGAACTTGCTCTGTCTCCCCATGAATACAGATGGAGGGAAGGCCCTGTGAGGGCAGAGTGAGAAGGTAGTCATCTGCAAGCCAGGAAGAGAGTTCTCACCAGAAACTGTGTTGGCTGGAACTTTTATCTTGAACTGTGAGTTTCTAGAACTGAGAGAAAATAAATTTCTGTTGCTTAAACCACCACCTTTGGTATTTAATTATGGCAGCCCTAGCAGGCTAAAATATACCTTCGGAAGAGTGGATGTGGCTGTAAAGACATGAAAATGTCACTTCTGTGTTAAAATTACCCATCCCTAATACTATGCCAAAACCTTTTATTGAAGCTCATTACCAGAATATTAACTGGAGAAAAAGTTTAGAAAACAGGGTGGAATTTATATGAAACAATGTTTTTTGGATAAAAAAAAAGCAAACTAACCTTAGCTGGTTTGGCTCAGTGGATAGAGCATTGGCCTGTGAACTGAAGAGTCCCAGGTTCGATTTCAGTCAAGGGTACATGCCTCATTGCGGGCTCAGTCCCCAGTAAGAGGCATGCAGGAGGCAGCTGATGAATGATTTTCTCTCATCATTGATGTTTCTATCTCTCCTTCTCCCTTCCCTCCTGAAATAGATAAAAATATATTTAAAAAAAAAAAAAAGCAAACTAGTGCCATCCACTTGTTAACCTATTAAGCTGGGTATAATATTGCAGGAAGAAAATAGGCTACACAGACATATGGAAAGCTGCAGGTGGAATTCCTTCCCATGGCTGAAGAGATGCGTGTTTGGTAGGCCAAGAGGACTTTTTGAATAGTAATAAAATTAAAATAATGAATATAGTACACTTTTTTTATGCTTAAAGTAATAGTACCTATCAAACTTCTTTATTTATTTTAAATTTGCTGGTCCTTCAACCTTTTTTTGAGAGCATATTGTATTCCTTTTGCTATCCTTTGCAAATCTGATTTTTCAATCTTTATTTTGTTCATGTTTGGTAAGCAGTTTAAAATAATGGTTAAGAACTCAGGCTCTGTGGGGGGTTTCTGCATCTGATTTTGGGGAGAATAGAGGACATGAAAGACATCTCCCACTGAAACAACAAGAAAAACCTAGAAAATAATTGTTTTTCATGGGGCTGTGGCGTGGTATTCACCCAAGGAAGCCTTGATTAACTGAATTCCAGAAAGAAAGAATGTGTTATAAGTGAGCAGAGAGCCAAGCCAGCTTCTATATCTTGGGTAGCTGCCTCATCTGGCTATGGGTAGGTCTGATAAAGAGATAGAGAAACTTTACAAGGTCAAAGGGAAATAAGCTGGGCTTTGGATCAAGTGGGGCTGTCAGGATAAATTAGAGTCTGAAAAGCCCCAAATCCTGGGACAGACTACTAAAATCAGCAATTCTTCCCTTTTTGCTGACCCTCCCCCACCATGAGTTCACTAAGAAAAAAACAGTGGAGGAAGGGCTGGTAAGAGGAAATTGCTTAGTCCTATGAATATCTGTGGTGTTTGGATTCCAAATCTAAGACTGGCGATGAATCCAAAGATTCAAAATATTCCCAAAATATTCAAAATTGCAGCCCATCTTCTCACAGATCAGCTACTGAAAACACACAAAAAAGGCTGTGATTCAAGAGGTTAGGGCAGGGGTCCTCAAACTTTTTAAACAGGGGGCCAGTTCACTGTCCCTCAGACCGTTGGAGGGCCGGACTATAGTTTAAAAAAAAACTATGAACAAATTCCTATGCACACTGCACATATCTTATTTTGAAGTAAAAAAACATTGGGAACAAATACAATATTTGTATTTGCATGTGGCCTGCGGGCCGTAGTTTGAGGACCCCTGGGTTAGGGGTTGGGCTAATCACAAGTGATTTCAATCTAATTAAAGCTGTAACTCAGATCCAGTTCAACTTGATACTAAAAGAAATATGAATGATAGCCTCCTAATGCTACCTGACAGATAGAGAAAAGGGTTTGTATTCACTAGAAAACAAAACAAAGTAAAACAAACTAAATATTATACTTTAGTCATCACTATTTTTATACACAATGTCTGAAATATAAGAATTATGAAGCTGGCAAAGAAATAGAAAAATAGGATCTATAATCAAAAGAAAAGATCAATAGAAACAGACCCATAGATTACTCAGTTATTAGAATTAATGGAACTTTAAAACATCTACTACATATATGTTTTTAAAATTTGCAGGAAAAGGTAGATGTAATGGGTGAAAATAATGGGTACTTTAGAACAGACATGGAAAACTGAAAAAGAGCCAAATAGAAACTCTAGAACTGAAAAATACAATGTCTGAATCACCCATTATATGGGCTTAACATCAGATTGAACACTGCAGAAGTGAGGATCAGTGCACTTGAAGACAGACATCTAATGTTAATACCAGATAAAATAAACTTTAAGGCAAGAAGCATTAGGAAATGAAAGACCGACATTTCATAATGATAAAAGGAAAAGTCATCAAGAATATAACAATGCTTAATGTGTGTGAACCTTAAAATATGTGAAGCAAAAATGGAAAGGAGAAATAGTCAAAGCCATAATTATAGTTGGAGATTTTAATACACTCCTCTCTCAGTAATTGATAGAATAAGTACACAAAAAAATGAGAAAGGATAGAGAAAGTCTGAACCACCCTATCAACCATATTAAGTTAATTCACATTTATATAATGCTACATCAAACAACTGCATAGTACTTAATCTTTTCAACTGCACTTAAATATTTACCAAGCTAGAACTCATGCTGAACCATAACGAGAAGTCTCAATAGAATTCAAAAGACAGAACTTGTGCAGAATATATTATTGGAACACATTAGAAAATAACAAAAAGATATCAAGAAAAATTCCCAAATATTTAGAAATTATACAACATGCTTCAAATAAGAAGTTACAAAGGGAAGGAGAAAATATTTTAAACAGAATTGTAGCAAAAACATATCAGAATTTTTGGAATGCAGTGAAGTAGTGCATAAAGAGAAATTTATAGCTTTTAAAAACTACATTATAAAACAAAAAAGGTTTACATATTAATACTCTTATCTTCTACCCTAAGGAGCCACTAAAAGAAAAGTCAAGTTAAACACAAAGTAAGTAGAAAGAGTGTAATAATAAAGAGCAGAAATAAATGAACTAGGAAAAAAAGAGTCAACAAAGCCAAAAGCTGGTTCATTGAAACAATTGATACAACTTACAAACCTTTAACAATATTGATCAAAACAAAAGAGAGAAATACAAATCACCAATGTTAGGAGTAAAAGAGGGGCATTATTAGATATCCTGCAGACATTAAAATGATAACAAGGGAATATTATGTTCAATGTATGACAATAAGTTCAATGACTTAGAAGAGGTGTACAAACTTCTTGAAAAAGATGAATTAACAAATCTGACAGAAAATAAATAGAAAATTTTCAAAGCCTATATTTGCTAAATTATATTCAAAATGAAAGACCTTCCCATAAAGAAATCCTGGGCCTGGATGGCTTCACTGTGACTTCCCCCAAAAATTTAAGAAAGAAATAATGCCAACTTTACACAAATGTGATCAACATTAGAGGTTGTTATTATTATCATCAGTATGGTTTTTATAAGTCTCCTCCCTCAATTTTCATAGTCTACTTTGAAACAAAGAGTACAGAACTTTTTATGGTCTTTTAGAAAAAGTCTGAATTCAGTGCAGGGTTACTTTGTAAAGTAAATCCTACCTTTTCTATCTATGTTCCCTTGACTTGGAATGGCTTGTGGTATTTGCAAAACAGTCTACATTTCTGTTTCCTCTGACTTTAATCTTTTCTAACCTTTTGACACAAAACCAGTTGTTCCTCTGAAACTTCAGAAGAAGGGCCTGCCAAAATGTGCGATCAAAAATGTTTCAGGATCCTATCATGCCTGGGTTTCTGGTGATCTTTTAATAACAACTAAAATTTGGTTTCCTTGTTTCTTCAGTTCTTTTGTGTAAGACCTTTCTGGAGAATGACAAAGAATTGTTCAGATCAAGTGTTTCCTGCCTTCATTTGGTTTCATATAATGGGCTGAGATTAAAATTTGTATAGTAGTTGGAAAATTTGTGAGCAATCACAATAATGGCTGGAAGAAACTTTCCCTTTTTTCCCTATCCTTCCTCAGAAATACTGAGAGCCAGCTAGACTAAATCCTTCAGAGGCATTCTTTATCACTGTTGTTTGATGTAGTTCCAGCCACTTAAAACACAGGAGGCATCCAAAATTTTCTGAGTTGAAATGGCCGAGGCTGCATTTTTCATAGATCCCAGGAAACTGGTAGTATTGACTAAGGAGTAGTCACAGTAAGAATGTCTGAGTGACTAAGCATTTATGACGGACTCAGTGAGGAGGACCTGCTACTCTGAATACCTCTTCTCCCTCCCCTACTGGTTTCTTTATCATTTTCCCCAGCAGCAGAAAATGCAATTATGTTAGACTTTCGGATATCTGGACTCAGCAAAGGACAGTTTTCTGATGGACTATGATATTCCATTATATTAAAGTACAGACTAAGCTGCTGTAACAGACAGATTCTAAAATACAGTAGTTTTAGTAAGATAGAAGTTAGTTTTTTCTCTTATGTAACAGTCAAGAGGTAGGTTGGAAATCCATGGCAAGTGCTTTGCTCTACAAGGTCATCCTTTATATTATTTTTCCATCATTCCAAGAGTATGGTCTTAACCTTACATCCCTGGCCCATGGGAGGCTGTGGACAGAATTTAGGGATTCTGTTGATGGAAAATGTCAAATCTTTACTTTCATTCTGCTCTAAATAAGATTTAATATTTCTTTCACTTTTGAATATGGGTAGCAAACAACAGTGATTTTAGCGGTACCTATGACTTTGCCATCAATAGAAATTATAGAGAATTTTATATATTTGTTACAGTATCTTAAAATATTATACTACATCAGTACTAACAGTAGACCTCCCTCTAGAGCTTGTTATTCAATAGGTTAATAAACACATACTTATCATATTAAAACTTTTATAGATAATTTTGAGAAGTATATTTTAATATATTTTCATATATGTTGATTTCAGAGAGAGGAAGGCAGAGGGAGAAGTAGATAGAAACATCAATGATGAGAGAGAATCATTGATTGACTGCCTCTTTGCATGCCCCACACTGGGGACTGAGCCTGCAACCAGGGCATGTGCCCTGACTGGGAAGAGAACCTTGACCTCCTGGTTCATAGGCTGCTGCTTAACCACTGAGCCACGCCAGCTGGGCAATATATTTTGCTTTTTAACCTATGCTTTTTATTTTATGCATTTATAAACATTATTCTAACAAGGACTCCATAGATTTTACCACCGCACAAAATAGGATAAAATCTCTGCTCTGAGATGTTTCCCTTGTCCTCACAGTATAATCTCGCTTCTCTGCCCCTTATCATTCCATTCTAGTCAGAAGAAAAGGAGAAAGAGGAAGTGGGGCAAGCATTTTCCTTATAAGAAAATGACCCAGAAGATGCACACATTCCTTCTGCTCATATTATGCTAGTGATAATATAGTCAAATGGCCACATCTAGCAATTGGGGCCAGCGCCAGGCACTGGCAGTGGCTGCGAGTGGCCGTTCCGATGCCAGCAGCGGGTGCGAGCAGGGCCAGCGCCCGCAGCAGGTGCGAGCGCCAGGCAGGACCATGGCACTCGGGAGCAAAGAATTTTCAGTAACCACCAGAGGCTCACTCTAATGACAGCAACCAGTGCCCTGCCTCGGTCTGGCACCCCTGCTCATGGCCAGCACCCACCATGTTCCACACACGCGCCCCCTGGTCGTCAGCACATGTCATAGCAACCGGTTCGGTTATTCTGCTGTTTGGTCTATTTGCATATTAGCCTTTTATTATATAGGACTAGAGGCCCAGCACACGAAATCGTGCACAGATAGGGTCCCTAGGCCTAACCTGCGATCAGGGCCATCTTCCGCCTGCTCGCCAGTCCCCAGTCCCGCCCTACCGCTTCCACCCACCCTGGTTCCCCTTTGGTCAGGTGATTGATCTGAGCCTGCGGGCCAGGGGGAGGGACCAAGAGGTCAGCATTCCGCCCACTTGCCAGTCCTCAGTCCCACCCCGCCACCACCCACCCTGGTTCCCCATGGTTCACTGTTGGCCATCCAGCAATCGGAGCCTGCAGGCTGAGGGGAGGGACCGAGAAGTGGTCAATGCACCTCATAGCGACTGGTCAATCGGTCATGCTGGTCGTTACGCCGTTATGGTCGCTGGCCTTTTATTATATAGGATGGTTAAGATAGTAGGCTTTCTTTGGACTAAGACTGCTTGGCTTTGAATTCTGGCTTTAACACTTGTGATCTTGAGTAAGTTACTTAATCCTGGTATCTCATTTTCTTCATTTTAATTAAATAAATTCATTTAAACTAAATTTAATTGATAAATGTAAAGTATATAGAAGAGTGCTTGCCTCTGGCAAGATTTCAATAAAGAGAGCTATTATTTGTTATGATTATGTTAGTAAAACCAATCTCCCAAACCTATGAAATCGGTTTACAGAAGTCCACCAGGCTAAAAGAAATGATAAGATTGTTTACTTTGGTATACTTAGTATTTTATTTTATTATTTTTTAAAAATATGTTTTTATGGATTTTAGAGAGAGGGATAGAGAGATAGAAACATCGATGAGAGAGAAACATTGATTGGCTGCCTCCTGCACACCTCCTACTGGGGATCAAGCCCGCAACCCAGGAATTCTACTGGGGATCAAGCCTGCAACCCAGGCCTGTGCCCTCCAGGAATTATTCTTGGTTCATGGGTCAATGCTCAACCACTGAGCAACACTGGCTAGGTAGTATTTTAAATCATTATATTCACAGTGTCAACTATGCCATTTTTTATATGAATTAGGGTCCTAATATGAAACTGAACTAACTGCATGTGTAGTCACTTTAGTTGTACAACAAACCTACCAAATATTTAAGTGTAAATTGTGATGATGACTAAATGAAGAAAAGCTGCAGTTACCAAAACCTCCACCCAGTTGACTGTGCAGGATGAATAATTGGGTGGTGGTGTAAAGAATGCTCATGAGGACCAGGCTGCTGCCAATTAGATCTTCTATGCTAATTAAATGTTCTCCCAACTGGAATGCACAGAAGACAGTTGGACATTAGCCTAATGGCTTTTGAGGATAACCTACAGTTTGTCAGTAAGAGGTGTGGTGAGCACCATGGGACTTTTCTCAGACTGCTGGTTAATATACTGTCATTTTAATCCCTTAAATCAATAAATGGGGAGAGAAAAAGAAATTCAAACTGTAATTGGAGGAAAAGAGAGAAATAAAGAGAAAATGGAAGGAAGAATAATATTTATAAAATGCCTTCGTTGGGCCAGACACTTTCTAGGGACTTTTGAATATTATTCTCATATCAGCCCTATGGGAAAGATATTACTATCCCCATTTGTAACAGACATCGTTGGTTGCCTATATAACAACTATAGGGGTCTCCCAAAAATGCATACACACACTTTGAATAATTATAAAGGCAGTGTTTATTAAAATATATTTCATTTTCAAAATTGAACTATCAGCTGTTAAAGTGTGTATACATTTTTTGGGACACCCTATATTTCTTTCTTGCTGATAGAGCTTCATGTTTTGTTAGTGGTTGCCTCCCTCATATGACTTAGGTCTTTCACATTTCCCCATCCCTCAGCAACAGGGATAATCATGATAGGTCATTGTTTTCCCATTATCCTGGACAGGGATTATCTAACCATGAATAAGAGATACAATTCTAGTCAATAAAAGGTGATGAGAAGGCTTCTGGGGAAATTCTGAGAAAGATTTCTCTATTCTTTAAAAGAGGTCCCAGAAGGACAGAGGCTTCTTTTGCAGCTGTACATACATGGCTGTGTCTATATAGGCTGCATGAAAGTGTGGGGAGTTATCTTGTGATCATAAGAGCAGCTACCCTGAGGGAAAAGCAGATATACTGAAGTTCCTCCTAGCTTTGGACTTCTGTGCATTATTTAATCCTCTTTGGGGATGGGGTTCTATTACTTGTGAAGAAAGGCATCCTAACTAATGACCATTTTCTATACTATGAGAAAACTGAGGTAGGGAAAGATGAAGAGAATTGCCTACATTACATGCATGATAAGGAGTAGAGAGCAGATTATGCTTTCTACTATGGAGATTTGTTTCTTGTAAATGCATGTGTGCGCACACCCACATACACACATTCCACTCTAACAATTTCTATATTTGAACTGTCAGATTAGTCCATTTACACGTATTGTAATTACTGATATATGGATCTGTTTCTACTGCGTTGGTTATTTTTAAAAATTTGCTCCACTTTTTTTGTTGTTGTTGTTAATCCTTACCTGAGGATATTTTTCCATTAATTTTTAGAGAGAGTGGGAGGAAGAGGAAGAGATGCAGAGAAAGTAACATCCATGTGAGAGACACAGGAAGAGCGAGACACAGAGAGAGACATATCAATTGGTTGCCTCCACACACACTCCCCAACCAGGGCCGGGGATGGAGCCTGCCATGAAGGTAAGTTCCCTCGACAGGAATCGAACCCAGGACACTTCAATCCATGGGCCGACGCTGTATCCACTGAACCAAATTGGCTGGGCTTGCTCCACTTTTTCTATATTTCTTTTAAATCTTTTTTTTTTTTCTTAAGAAAATCTCCCAACAAGATGAGAAGTCTATGTATGTTTATGCTCTTAAAATTTCCTACCTTGATCTCACTATTTCTACATTATCTAGCAATTTAATAAGGGGGCTATTATGTATAGATTTTTTCTTTCTTCAAATTTAACTTGTTTAAATTAAAAAAAAACTCTATCAAGATATTTATTCACCTATCTTGCTATAAATTTCTTATATCAAATTCTATCTAATAAAAGAGTATAGATTTTTTCTTTCTTCAAATTTAACTTGTTTAAATGAAAAAAAACTCTATCAAGATATTTATTCACCTGACTATCTTGCTATAAATTTCTTATATCAAATCCTATCTAATAAAAGGGTATATGCAAATTGACAATCACTCCAACACACAAGAAGGCCTCCCCCATGTGGACACAAGATGGCTGCCGTATGATGGCCAGTGGGGGAGGGCAGTTGTGGACGATCAGGCCTGAAAGGGAGGGAAGTTGGGAGCGACCAGGCCTGCAGGGGAGGGAAGTTAGGGGTGACCGGGCCTGCAGGGGAGGGCAGTTGAGGGTGACCAGGCCTGCAGGGGAGGGCAGTTAGGGGCGACCGGGCTGGCAAGGGACGGAAGTTAGGGATGACCGGGCCAGCCAGGGAGGGCAGTTGGGGTCGACCAGCCTGCAGAAGGCAGTTGTTGGGGGTGACCAGGCTGGAAGGAGAGGGCAGTTAGGGGTGACCAGGCCGGCAGGGAGGGCAGTTAGGGGCAATCGGGCAGCAGGGGAGCAGTTAGGTGTTGATCAGGCTGGCAGGGGAGTGGTTAGGGGGTGATCAGGCTGGCAGGCAGAAGCAGTTAGGGGCAATCAGGCAGGCAGTCAGGCGAGCAGTTGGGAGCCAGCAGTCCTGGATTATGAGAGGGATGTCTGACTGCCCGGTGGGATCGGGCCTAAATGGGCAGTTGGACATCCCTAGAGGTGTCCCAGATTGGAGAAGGTACAGGCTGGGCTGAGGGACACACACCCCCGTGCACAAATTTCATTCACCAGGCCTCTAGTTTCATAATATTTACTTATTCTAAACTCAATCAATGGCCTGATGAGTGGCCTAATGTTGGTCTCCAGTATGCTAAAATTTGGAATATCATACTTTGCAATGTGTATGATGGGTTTCATTGCAAATTTTAAATACCTTTTAAAATTTGTGCAATTTGAATTAAGCATTTGTGTAACCGTTGAAGTCCTCAGTAGAATATCTTGTTTTTTCTTAACTAAGATTTAAGAATACCTTTATTTTCTATATGTCATACTGCATTTCTTAGATTTTTTCTCTTTTTTAAGTAGTTCATCCAAAACACTTCTTCAGTGTGTCTTTTTTTTTTTTTTACGACTTTTAGAAACTGTTTATTTTCCATCAAGCTTATTTCCATTCTGTTAAGAATTTGTGGAAGAACAGCTTAAGAGCACTCCGTGGTTGTTCCTACCCATTCAGTGGCCTGAACAGTGGGGGCTGCAGACCAGTCTTCAGTGGCAGGCTGAGTGCTCATCTTCAGTAGGAAACTGCTGAATGGGCACAGAGGACACCTGCATGCCTTCAGACTAGTCTGCCTACCCACAATGGGGAGGACAATCTACTTTGCTGAGCCCACAGCTCAGGGTAAGATTCTAACTAAGAGGAATTGTTCCTGTTCATTTCTCCTAGAACAGAAAGAAGGTGAGTGTTTGACTTAGAAAGGGGAGCTCTCCCCACCCCACCCCACCCCATCAATGTTCAGAAGGAGAACTGGGAAGAATAGGGCTTACAATTAGAGAAAAGGAATAGTGCAAGATTCTTAACATTCAATGTTTTTTGATATTGTCTTCAAATAAACCAACCTGTTTCAGCTGTGCTACAGGCTGTTGAGGGAAGGGTCACTTGTCTACACATGAGCCAGAATAGTTATTAAGTGAACAGGAACACGGCTTGCCTCCTCACTGGCCACAATGGTGTGAGACATCCCCAAGGGGAAGTGAGTTTGGGAGAAGAGTGAGGCTTTCTGGCCTTCCGCCACAGCTGTACAGAGATTCTCTTGTAGAAATGAACATAAAGGATTTGGGTATTTATTACAAGACAGTTTTTTCTTTATATTTCTACTTCTCTCTCAGTAGCTCAGCAGTCCCAGTTTTCCCAGCAGGGCTCCAGAGCTGCTCCTCCTTTACTATCTCCCCTCCACCAAAGCAGATACCACCAAGCCATTGCAGCTCTCTTTGCCACCGAGTTTAGACTCTTTGCCTCTATCTCCTTCTCAAAACAGAGCTCCGGGCTGCAGACAACACTAATTGTGGAGGGCTGACACACTCGATTAAAGCCTATGTGACACCCCTGCTCTAGACTTTTCCTAACTTCCCTCCAAAAGGAAACATACCGGTGCCCTGCTCGTTTTCTGAGATGCTACCTTTCCTAAGGTGTGATGCTTGGTAATGGGTTGGTGTGTTTTCCTCCCAGGAAATATATTTCTATTTAAAGTGCAGAGAATGCTTGATGGTAAAGGAATGACCCTAATGCTAGAAGTGTCAGTAAGTCAAGTGAACAGAAAGATGGCATACTATGATAGAAAGCGTTTTGGCATCATAGGCATTCAGTAACTGTTAGTTCCAGTTTTCCTCTGTGCTGAGTGCTTCCTGATTACCTAGTACTGTGTCAGATACCCACCAGAGTTTAAGATAAGGACCTTTTCTTTAAGATGGTCTTATTTATTTGATAGGATGGTATGGGGCAACCTCTTATTTCTTTTCAGCTACTATTATGTTATAGGCAGCAGTCTGGCCAATAGAATCGGTTTTAAAGTTAGAAAAGGAGCAGAGTGTCAGTCATCTGCTTTGCGTCTACACAATCTCAAACCAGCAGCTGAGTTTTTTCCCTTAACTCTTTTGGGTATTGGAAGGCAGAGGAAATACTTGCTGCCCAGCAACTTGAAGATGGAAAACACATCTTTTGATTAATTAAAAGCAAACTGTTGGAACTACTTACCTTTCCATTCTTTAATTAACAAAGCCCACAGGCCACATGAGGAAGTAATAACACTCATTATGTTGTGATGAAGGACTGTGATGATGAGTTAAGTCAGACGGGACTCCAGGCACATTCCCTTCAAGGCTTCCCCAAGATGTTGCCCTAGTGTAGACAGATCCTTACTTGCAGAAGAATTCTATCTCACCAGCCCCAGCGCATGCTTCTCGGGGAGTGCGTTTCCTTTTTAAGGGGACGAGGAGCCCTTGAGACAAAGGGTTATATTTTAATTAAGCCTAGGCATCCTTTTTGGAATTTCCTTTATTGAAAGAACACCTCCTTTGATTTGTATCTGTTTGTGTTAGGGTTTGGAACAACAAAAAAAGATTGATCCCTTCCAGGCAGAACTGTCCCATCTGAATGATCAAAAGCCACGTCAGCTGACATACAAACCAACAAATTATTTTCTTATTGTCCTTTAAGTCTCCCAGGAAGCCCTTTTTGAAGATTGTCTCTATTCCTCAAGCTTTGCTCATCATCCTTCATGCCTGTGGGTGGTCTCAAGGAATTTGAGGAAATGACAAACACCCATTCTACTGGTAGGTGGAAACCCCCGCCCCACCCTCCAACTTGGCTCCAGTGCTCAGAGTCTGAGAGGTTTCCCTTGCTGTGTCACCACGGCGCCACTGAAATTTTTAGTCAAATGGCTCCCCTTTCATGGGGAGATTGATCTTTAAAATATACTTGCAGCTCATTCAACTGCAGCAGTGTCAGTTAAGATGCTGCCTCCACATGATTATGAAGGAGATGAAAGAGACTCACTTTCCTAAGTATACTTTTTTTAGTGACTCTCTGATGGGATACCTCTGGAAAATCCTTGCTTCTTCCAGGGAGATTTTTCATTCACCAGTTTGATTATAAAATAGAAGTCACCCTCTTAAGTTAAATGAATTCTAAACTACCTTTTACTTACATTTCCATTTTTGCTTTTCAAGAACTGAGTGATGGAGTCTATGGGGGAAATTTAGAAACGTTTTTGTGGCCAACTTTGCATGCCCTATTTCAACAAGTTGTAATGCTGTACAAATAGCAATGTTGTAATCTTTCTGTCATTGAACAATCTCATAACGCTAAAACCTTGAACGTGATCTGAATTGTAGAATATTTTAAAACTAGCTGAAGGAAACCATCCCAAATTTCATGGTGTCAGTACTTGTTTTCATCACATTGGTTTGGCTACAGATACAGAAGTCCTCCAAATATACTTTCTCCTTCTTTTAGACCTTGAGGTACTCACAGGATATGAGGAGCTGATCTCCACAAATAGGCAGGGAGGATCTGAAACTTGAAATCCTCATTAAATATGGTGTCTGTCATGCTTACTGTGAAGGTGGGTTGACACCATCCTGCTATAAGACACCACTAACTCTTGCCTGGCTTATTGATATTATTTCTTATCTGGTCTACCCAAGTCTACTCTGACATTCCTCCAATCCATTCTTACACAGCATCCAGAGTGAGCTTTCCAAAATGGCAATCTGATTTTGTCTTTGAGTTTTGTTAGTTTGGGTCCCCTGAAAAGCATATGCCAAGACATGATTAGACGTGCAAGGATTTACTGGGGAAAAGGAGAAGTTGAAGGAGATGGGCCAGTCTCAGCCTATCGATAGTGATGCTGTTGGCTTAAAATGCTTAGGGTCCCTCAGCTGGGCCTGTGCTACTTGTGGTGAGGCCCATAGACATTTCCCTGACGGCAGCCAATGTTGTGGCTGGACTGGCCCTTGTGGTTCTTATTATGATGAGGCACCTCAGCAACAACCATCAGGAATTTTGAAAACACAAGGTTTATAACTCACAGATCCTGGAGGGTACATGGCAAAATCAAGCATTCAGTCAAATGGTCAGTTATCTAAACCAACTAGAGCTTTCTAAAAAGGGGAACTTCATGGGTGGGGAGGCCTGGTTCTTTAACTATTTGTGTATCTGGCAATGTATTTATTTGAGATGGTGTCTTTGAAGTATATGCCTGAGCAATCAAACACTTAATGTTAGGTACTTACATCACTGTCAGGAAAGCTAACTGTCAGCAGCCTACACTGAGAGAAGCTGGCTTGATCCCTCTAAAATAGAGAGGGAAGGAAGAAAGGTTGGGTAGGAAGAGTTTCAGACTACAGTGCAGTTCTAAGAAAGTTTCTCCCTGGCTCATGAGGAGTCTGTGTCAAAATTGCCATCTTGTCCCATGTCTCACAGGAATGGGCCTGCATTAGTATCCCTGCCGTACTCTATCATTGGCTGGGAGCACCTGTGGGAAGTGTGGCCTCGGTGTGGACACAGTAACAGGTTCAGAGCACAGCACTTGGGGCCACCTGTTACTTACTCTCCCCAATGCAGGCAATCTGAGAATTGCATTTTTCATGACAGCCAACACAGGGGTATCCTGGAAACCTCCAGCTCCTTCCTCATACCACCCACAGATATGTATTAAAGAAGCAGTCTTAATAAACAGAGTGCTTGCTCTGCAAATTGAACTCAAACGTGGGCCTTTAATCAGATTGTCGCCACCAAGTATTTCCAAAGAGAAATTCTGAAACCATCTCTGGCGTCTCTCTCATTGTGATGGTTAGTTTTATGTGTCCGCTTGACAGGGTTGTGGAGTGTGCAGATATTAGGTTAAACATAATTTCTGATTGTGTCTGTGTGGGTGATTCCAGGTGAGATTAGCATTTGAATTGATAGACTAAGGCAGATTACCCTCCCTAAAGCGGCCGAGCCTCGCCCAACCCATTGAGGGCCTCAATAGAATAAAAAACCTGATTGATGAGTTGCAACATCAGTCTTCTCCTGCCCTTGAACTAGGGTATACACCATCGGTGCTCCAATTCTTGGGCCTTTGGACTCAAACTGGGACTACACACTGGCTTTCCTGGGTCTTCAGATTGAAGTTGGTAGATCAGCAGATTGCGGGACTTTTCAGTGTCCTTAATTGCATGAACCAAATCCTTATAATAAATCTCTTTATATACATAAAATGTAATAATATTATGTATGTAATTATATATAATTATTTATATAAATTATATACATATATGTGATTATCATCTATCCATCTACCTACCTATATCCTATTGGTTCTGTTTCTCTGGAGAATCCTATTCAGTACACTCACACTCATACTTACAACAGTGGTTTTCTTCTTAAAATAAAGCTTAGAATTCTTTTAAAAACCTTATAATCATCTGTAAGGACTTCATATTCTTATATCTAGTTTCATCTTAGGTTTCCCCCTCACCCTCTGTGCTCCAGCGATAGTGGGGATCTTTCAGTCCTTGGAACTCTCTAAATTTCCTCTCACCTCAGGGTCTTTGCACATCTTGTTTTCTTTGACTCAAATACTTCTCTCTTAATTCTCCAAAGACAAATAACAACTAGTCCCTGCTTTCAGTAACCTTTCAGTCTATACTGATGGTCTCAACATTGGCTGCATGTTAGAATCATATGGAGAGCTTAAAAAAATTCTGATGTCTAGACAACACCCTAAATAAATTGAATCAGATACACTGGGGGTGTCAGGATTTAGTAGTTTTTAAAGCTCAACAGGGACATTGCAAGGAAAAAGTCTGATTAGGAGTTAAATGAATTACACACCCATTAGTTGAGAATAGAAAGATTACTTGATGCAAATTATGACTGGAATGTTTTCCTGAGGCCCTGACATTTAAAGTAAGGTAAAAGGATTGATAAGTTTGGAATAAGTGAATGAATGACTAGCCCATATCCTGGATGGAAACACTTTCTCTCTTGATTCTGTGACAAATCATTTAACTAAATGTGATGAATAGCAATAATAGCCAAAATAGATTCATTGTTTACCAGGCACTGTTCTGTGCTCTTAATTGGTATTATCTCATTTAACCCACACGTCCAAGGTGAGAAAACTGAGGCACAAAGTGGTTAGGTAACTTGCCCAGGTCATCACAGCTGGTGAGAGTAGAGCCAGGTTTGAATCAGGAAGCCTAACTTATGAGCCCAGCATTATCTTCTGATGATGAAGGTCAATGCATTGTATTGTCAAGTACATAGTAAGTACTAAAAAATGCTCCTTCTTCCTCCTCCTCCTCTTCCACCTGCTCCTCTTTCTTATTCTACTTCTTCTTTTTTACTTTGTTCCTCTCCTCCTTTTTCTTCATTTTATCAGTCTTGTTCTAACAAGGGCTATACTCTGCACCTCATTTCAGGATTGAGTGTTCCTGTGGTGTAACCTTACTTCTTGTACTTCTGTCAGGAAAGGTGTGTGAGATCTGATATTCTTTCCCCCATTCTCTTTGACTGTGTCATAAGCATATGTCAAGTGACTGTTGAAGAGTCCATAAAAGGAGGTATATTTCAGAGTCCACATTTTAGATCAGACTAAACTAAATGTTTATTACCCTTATCCTAAATTGAAGTGAAGCATAATGGTCTGTCCATTATTCTTTGGTCTCCTCCTATTTTCGAGCATTCCCTGTGAATGTTAGAGGGACTCTCACCATTGGAGAGCCACCAACTTTAGCTTGCCAGATTCAAATTCAGGAAGAAGAAAGAGTGGAAGTTGAGGGGTGGAGACAGTATAGAAAAGAAAAACTTAAAATGGTTCTCAAAAATTTGATCCAGGAAATTTACAAATCCTAAACAAGTTATGGAAATCAAAAGAAAGGAAACATTGTTTCAGTACATAATGGACTGATTGAGAGGAAAAGCCTAACCAATTGAGTGTCAAGACATTTTATAAAACTTGTCTTCACTGAGGCCACTCTAAAGAGAAGGTGTGTGGCTCCCTCATTCCCCAGGTAGCAAAAGCTCTGCCAACAGACAGTCACTCTGTGCAAAGCCCTGAGCCCAGTTCAGCTTCTTGCCATCTAACAACCATTTGATTTCCCACTCTGTTGAAAGGAATCTAGAAAGGAGAAACCATAAGATTCTGTATTCTCCAGAGTAATGGCAGTGTTGGAGTCCATAGCAATGAAATCATTGCCTTGGGTTATCTGTTAATTCCCCTGGCTAAACATTAAGCCTGGAAAGTCATCAATTACAAAAGAGAAGGGGCTTGAGTAAGACATAAAAATAAACAGAAAAGCTGGACAGGCATGAGGCAAAGCTCTCCAGAGCTTAGGACACTTGCTTCTATGTAGTAGCCAACTCTGGTCTGTAAAACCCAGTAATCAATTGTATGAGACTTGGAGGAAATGACAGGCCAAGGATTCATCAATGCCATGTGTATATTGCCACGCCACACTCAGTGGTTTGGGAACTGTGTTAGGCTGCTTTCTAGCTGAACTGGTTTATGGATTTAAAAACTCTTCTTTTCCCCTTTTGGAATATCCAAGGAGGAAGAGACTACTTTTTAGCCTTCCTCTTGTGATGATGGACTGAGAAAGCCTGTGAAGTCGGTGGATTTGATCCATGCGACTCTCACCCTTCATACCTCTCCAGCATCTATCTACTCTCAAGATAAAGCACTCCATAGTCTGAGCAATAGAACCAGGGAGACACAAGCACTTCCTGGCAGGAACAACTTCTAGGCTTTTTCAAAGTTGTCAAAGATCATAGGAAGAAGGGAACATAAGAGAGTAGTAGAGCCATACAAGAATGTATTAAAGATGTAACAAAGTCCAGCATGAAAGAAAATAAATGTTAGAGATGACAACTAACCAAGGGGAAGTGAGTTATAGAATCCCTGCACTACTCATTGAATGGAAACTAGCTTGCTATCTTGGAGCTGACAAATAGAGAGTGATCTAGGAAGGCAGGCCACATTATGATTTTAGATCTACTGCTGATAGAGATTATTATATAGAAGTTGAGTTTGAATTCTCTTCGATCCCATTGCTTTCTATGTCGTGACTGATGCAGCTGTGATAGGGACCAATGAGGTAACTGCAACTGTCTTCTCTAGAAGATGCTTTGTTTATTGGAGCCATGGAACATGTGTGCTGGAAGGGACGTTAGAGATTTTCTGGCATGCTGTTCATCTGAGTGAGATCCAGAGAGAATAAATGGCTTGCCTGAAGTCATAGAGGTAAAGATTAATGAAACGGGACTTATGGAGTCTGTGTATGATGTAGGAAGCTGGAAAGAGCACCATTCTCATGGTAACAACCATAAAAAGTTCCAATACGCAAATTCCGAAGTTTCTTGAACCTATCAGAGCACTGAAGTCACAGGGAAATCAATTAACCTGAAATCTAAAGAGAGACAGGTACCTCCAAGAAGCAATGAGACTCAAGCACTTGTTTACAGGGGCAGACCCACTGGTGAATAGAAGTTGGTTGAGATTTTCAGCAAATTGCTAGAGCCGAATGTAGGCTAGTTAGAGAATATATAACCTCAGGGGGCCACAGACACAAGTGGAATTTACAGCTACTTTGGGGATCTTCTGCATGGACTCACACAAAAAAATTGGGGTCAGGATGAAAATCCTGAGATAGCTTCCATCATGGTGCAGACCTGGGGGTGAGGAACAGCTGCCACTGTGGGGATGGCCCCAGTCCTCCCCTGTCTCTCATGTGGAACATGTACTTAAGCCACTATACACATGAATAATAACTAGTAGCCTGAGTATCTACTGACATACACAAGATATCTGACTTTCAACAAAAAATTACAAGGCAGACAAAGAAGCAAGAACACACACACACACACACACACACACACACACACACACACACACCGTCAGGAGGCAAAACATTTAATAGCACCAGACTCATATATTATACAGATATTGGGACTATCAAGGAATTTAAAATAGTGATGACTAATATGCTAAGAGCTCTAATGAAAAAGGTGGACAACATGCATGAAAAGATGGCTAAATTCAGCATAGAGATGGAAACGATAGGAAAAGAACCGGTGGAAATACATAAATGGAAAATAGTAACAGAGGTGAGGAATTCCTTCTACAGGCTCATCTATAAACTCTAAACAACTGAGGAAAAAAATGATCTTGCTTATGATCTGAACATTGACTTTTAGTAGCATTTGACACAAACGTTCTTTTACTTGATGAACGTTCTTCACTTGGTTCCAAGGAGCCCAAACTCCCTTCATTTCCTTTGTACTTCACGCGCTGCTGCTTCTCAGTTTCCTTTGCAGGTCCCTCTTTTCTTCTAACCCTTAATATTGGAGTGACATAGCGCTCAACCCTTGGTCTCTCTTCCCTTCTCCAGTTACTCCATTGTTGATCATCTAATCTCATGGCTTTATTTTAATTTGTTAAATATATTTTTTTCTTCATTTCAGAGAGGAAGAGAGAGATAGAAACATCAATGATGAGAGAGAATCATTAGTCAACTGCCTCCTCTAGGCCCCACACTGGGGAACAAGCCTGCAACCTGGGCATGTGCCCTGACCAGGAATTGAATCATAACCACTGAACCACGCCAGCTGGACTTAGTCTCATGGCTTTAAATACCACTTATGTTCTGATGACTCTCATGTTTATACCTCTAATCCAGGCCTCCTTCCTGATCTCCACATCTATTGGCATATCCTCTGAATATCTAGTAGGCATCTCAAATGTCTCATCTTGAGCTCTTATCTCTTTTCTCACAAGGTTATTTCCCTGTAGCCTTCCCAAAGTCAGCTGTAGCAGTTTCATTCTTCAAATTGCTCAAGCCAAAAGCTATCTCTTACATTATACATCCTAATTATCAGGAAATCCCATGGACTACCTTAGAGATATATCCTGAATATGACTCTTTTGATCACCTCTACTGCTACCACTCTGGATCTAGTCACCATCACTTTCCACTTGAATTATTGATATTTCATCTTAAAATATCTTCCTAATCAGTCTCTTTGCTTCCAGTCTTATCCTCACTTCACTTTAACCTAAGCTCTAACAGCACCCAGATTGGACATTTATAACATAAATCAAATTATGCCAGTCATCTTTTCAAAACCATCCAGTGGCTCCCTATACTCAGAGTAAAAGTCTGTCATGGGCTGAATGACACACCCCCCCCAAATTAATATGTTGAAGTCTGAACCCCCAGTACCTCAGAGTATGTCTATGTTCAGAGATAGGGCCTTTACAGAGGTATTTAAAGTAAAATGAGATCATATGGGTAGGCCCTCATCCAATATGACTGATGTCCTTAAAAGAATTCAGACAGCACACAGATCAAGAGATGACCATGTGAACATTCAGTGAGAAGGCAGCCATCTGCAAGTCAAAAAGAGAGGCCTGAGAAGAAAACAATCCTGATGACACCTTCATTTTGGACTTCCAGCCTCCAGAACTGTGAGAAAATAACTTTCTCTGGTTTAAGCCAACCAGTGTGTGGTACTTTGTTATGGAAGCCCTAGCAAACTAACACAAAACCCAAATCCTTTCAATGACCTATGAGGACCTACTCCTCTCCCCCTCGCCCATGCTACTCCAGCCACACTGTTTTGGAACATGCCAGGCAATCTCTTGCTTGGCCTTTGCCCAAGTTGTTCCTGCTGCCTGAACTATTCTCCCCTCAAATATAAATAGCTAATTCCTTCTCCTCTCTCAAGTCTTTGCTCAAATGTTTCTTTCGTAATGAAACCTACCCTGAAAACCCCAGATAATACTTCAATCTTTTCCCCTCTATTTCCTAATACTCACAACCCTACTTTTTCTGTTTTTTAACCTAATTTATTACATTATTTATTTATTTGGTATGTTTGTTATTGTTCTAGATATTTCCTTTGCTCCTTCAGATCCATTCTTCACCCTTACCCATCCTGTTCTGTGCCCTGGGAAGCTGACATCTGTGGGTGGGATCAATATATCTCCTTTGTTCTCTGGCTTCTAGTTGAGTTCAGCCACAGAAGGCACTGTCAAAAGGTTGTATGTGGGGAAGAGAGTTAGTTCAGGGTATGGGTTTCCCCAAATTCCTCTGTCCGAGGAGACTATGCTAGTCAGCATAGTGTTCCCAGACAGAGCAAACTACTGGTCTCACATAGGGTTTTGGAGAAGCAATGAGGTGAGGGATTGGCAGGCTTTCAGAGGCTCTAGTGGGTTGGCTTCATCTGCAGAATATTGTTACTCAGCAAGACTCTTCTTGATTAGTTGGCTCTCAGAGGCCTGAGTATTGGAGTGTGTCTATCCCTATTTGGTTAACTTTCAGAACGAGGGCCTGACAGTGGTTGTTTTGCAAAAGCATGTTCACTGAAGTGAGTTTTTGTTGATCATTTGAACTGGTTTAAAACTGGTTTTGATGGTTACTTATTTCTGTGGCTCTAACAATCAGTCTTTTCCTAAGATTGTGGGAACTTTCGAATTCTCATCTCTTTGTCATGCTGTGCTTTGCTCTTTTCAAGCCTCAGGTAGTGGCTTCCTCATGTTACTAGCCTTGGAGTGCTTTATCACACCCAAGAGCCATATAACTATAGGGTCATCTTTTTTTAAAATATATTTTATTGCTTTTTTTACAGAGAGGAAGGGAGAGGGATAGAGAGTTAGAAACATCGATGAGAGAGAAACATCAATCAGCTGCCTCCTGCACACTCCCTACTGGGTATGTGCCCGCAACCAAGGTACATTCCCTTGACCGGAATCGAACCTGGGACCCTTAGAGTCTGCAGGCCGACGCTCTACCCACTGAGTCAAACCGGTTAGGGCATAGGGTCATCTTTTGAGTGTGCCATCTATTTCCTGAGAGGATCCTGATATACTGTTTGTCTTTCTCCCCCATCTAGAATGCCAACTCTATGAGGGCAGGGATTTTCTTCTCCTTTTGTTCACTGATATATCCCAGTGACTGGAAAAGTGTCTGGAATATCATAGGTGCTCAATAAATATTTTTTGTTTGCTTGATGGACTGATACTAGAATCTAATTGGACATAAGTTGATAACTCTCAATCCATACTCTGTATCTCTTCATCGCTCTTTAATATTTACTAGTGGCCTGGTGCACAAAATTCGCGCATGGGGGGTGGTGTCCCTCAGCCCGGCCTGCACCCTCTCCAATCTGGGACCCCTCGGAGGATGTCTGACTGCTGGTTTAGGTGGGACATTCCTCTCGCAATTTGGGACCGCTGGCTCCTAACCACTCACCTGCCTGCCGGCCTGCTCGCCCCCAACTGCCCCCCCACTAGACTTTTCACCCCCAACTGCCCCCCTTTGCAAGCCTG
>NW_005364914.1:3017052-3056943 GCF_000412655.1 Myotis brandtii | reverse complement strand
CCCCCAAGTGCCCTCCCCTTCTGGCCTGATCACCCCTAACTGCCTCTGCCTTGGCCTCGCCACCATGGCTTTGTCCGGAAGGACATCCGGAAAGTCTCCCAGAAGGTCTCCCGGTCTAATTAGCATATTACCTTTTTTTTAGTATAGATTTTTCTTTTTGTTGTTCTCTTGTGAATTTCTTAGTGTGTGTATGATATGCTATTGAGTTGGCTCCAACTCTTGGTGACCCCAAGAATGAATGATGCCACCATGTCCTGTCATCAACAGACCTGCTCAGCTCCTGTAGACTCATGCCTATGCCTTCTTTTATGGAGTCAATCCATCTTATATTTGATCTTCCTCTTTTCCTGCTGCCTCCTTTTTGTCTTAGCATTGTTGTCTTTTTCAAAGAACTCTACCGTTCATGATGTTCCCGAAGTAGGACAACTTTAGTTTTGTCACTTTTGTCTCCAGCAATGTTTCAGGCTTAATTTGCTCTAGGACCTACTTGTTTATCTTTCTGGCGGTCCATGGTATCCATGGAGCTCTCCTCCAACACCGTATTTCAAGTGAATCATTTTTTTCCTTTCACCCTTCTTCACTGTCCAACTTTTAGATTTGTACATAGTATTTGGGAATGTGAGGGTGTGGATGATCATAACGTTGGTCTCTAATGACACATCTTTGCTCTTGATGATCTTTCCTAATTCTTTCATTGCTGCCCTTTGGAGTCTCAGCCTTATCTTGATTTTTGGCTACAGTCTCCATTTAAATTGATGTCTGAACCAAGCTAAGCAAAATCTTTCACAATTTCAATGCCTTTATTGTCTGTATTAAAGATGTACCTTTCTTCTGTAATCTTGATTTTTGTCTTCTTGATGTTCAAATGCAGTCCTGCTTTGGCACTTTCTTCTTCAACTTTCATCAGAAGTAGATTCAAATCATTGCTACTTACTGCCAGTAAGATGGTGTCATCTGCATATCTTAATTTCTCAGTACTATCTCCCAATTTATATTTCGCTCTTCATCTCTGTCCAGCCCAGAATTTATGTCATCTATTGGATTATCTTGTTTCAATGACTATATATTTCATTTATTTCTAATTGTTCTTTTTCTGATCCATCTGTTCTGATTTCATTTCTGGCTGTTTTTTGCTACATGATTTTTTTGTTCTTTTTTTAGTTATTATAAGTTCTTTTATCTCTTTGAGGACCATAAACATACTTATGTTAAAGTTGTTTTTATATACTTCAATTTTATTTTACTTGGATAGATTTTATCTCTTGATTGTAGATTTTATTGACTATTTTCTTAGTTTTGCTCATACGTTTAAAAATGTTAGGGTATAGGCTCATCTTGAAATGGAGTTGGTTTTTTTTCCTTTTCTTCCTTGGTTTGCTTTCTCTCTCTCTGGGCTCACCCCACCCTTGGTAGGCCTCTGTCCAATTCTCCAGGGATCCTTATTGTAGAACCAGGTTAGTGATTGGGGCTGCAGCCCTGTGGCGATACTAAAGAGAGAGTAAATCTTTCAACAAGCACATGAGCAACTCAGTCCTGGACTTGGGGCTATACATATGTGCATTCTCCTACTGTCATAGATAAGTGGGCATATGTATGGTGTAGCCTTAGGAAGTGGTTACTTAAAGCATTTTCAGACTTTTTAAGGGCAGGAAACCATACTTCAGTCCCTGCATTTGAGCAGTGAACCTGGCTCAGGTCCCAGACTATCTACAGCTTCATCTTACCTCCTGGTTTGTGTTTATGTTCTGTCTGTGGTTCACAAAATTATGATCTTCTAATTTAATCTGGCTAGGCTGTCTCTATTTTCTCTTTTTGTATTTTATTTATCATTTCTGTGTGATTAGCATAAATGCTAATAAAGCATCCATTTCTAAAAGTCAAATAGTCTTCCATGACTTAATTTTTAATGAATGCATGATATTTCAGTGGGGCAATTGCAGATTAAACATAGCAGACTGAACATATACATTGACTTTTACTTCCTCCTCAAGTCTCACAGGATCACAAATATCCTACTTAAGAATGCACATGCTCAGCACTCCCTATTCCACCTCTCTGCTTTATTTTCTCCATAGGATTTATAACTTTTAAGAAAACCATAAAATTTATTTATGTATTTTGTTTATTGTTTGTGTCCTTCCACTACAATATACACCCCACAAGGGGAGGACTGGAATTTTGACTATGTTTTCCATGTCTGTAGTCCCAATACATAGGACAGTGCCTGATATGCTAGTAGGTCTGTAAATGTTTGTTGTATGAATGGATGGCTGAATAAAGGAATAAGGAGGATGAACCACCACAATGAAAATGGGAACAGAAACAACTTGGTTGCTAAAAAGCTGATCCATCAGAGGTCACTGTGATAGACAGATTGTAGTACAGTCCTTCTTTATTTCCTTTATTTATGCCCATTGCAATGTGACTTTGCAGATCCTTCCATCAAAAACTACATACAGCCTATTCCTCTGTTTCTTGAATGTGAACTGGCTTTGTCATTGGCTTTGACCAATAGAAAGGGACAGAGAGAAAGCTTACCAGTTCCAGCCTAGACCTCAAAAGGCCTGTGTGTTTTCTGCTCTGAGTCTAGGAACTGCTGCCTCTGCCATGAACAATTCTGGACTAATCTGATGAAAGATGAGGGAATATGTGGGGCAGGCGGAGTCAGCCCTGTTGTCCCAGTCAAAGCTGCTAGTATGTGAGTGAACTCAGCCAAGATCAGCAGAACTGCCTTCCAGGTGTGCATATGACTGCAGAGGCCTGAGGAAGCTCAGCTGAAAGCAAAAGCATCATGCAGCTGATTAATAGACTCAGGTGTAATCATAAATGATTGTGTGTTAAGTCACTAAATTTTGGGTGTAGTTTGTTAGCTAACAATATCTAACTGATACAATAACTCACTTGGCAAACAAGAAAAGGGTGAAAGCTAAGCCCACAGTGGGGAAGCCAACTAAAAGCGAGCTGGTCCTCCTTCCAAATTCCCCTGTGATATCAGAGCTGTCACTCTCCCTGGAAGGTAGAGGTCCATGGTTTAACGTCTTCAAAAAGAGTATTTAGAACCCCCAGATCTTCTCCACCTACATATCCAAACAACTAACTACTCCTCCCTCATTTTGGCATAAGATGGGAAGTTTACTTTGGGGAGAGGTCTTTAGACTCAGGCACGCCAGGCACATTGGGGGCCAGAGGTAGTGAAGAATCATACTAAAAATAGGGAACAATTAAAAGCCATCAAGGTTAACAGTAAAATTCTGAGCTTGCAACTTGGTTCCCAGGACAACAGCAACCAGGCTTGGAAGCCTGGCTGCTGTTGACCTGGGAACCGAGTTGGGGGCTAAGCCCACAGTGAGGAAGCCAACTAAAAGCAAGCTCATTCCTCCTGCCCAATTCTCCTGTAGAATCAGAGCTATCACGTCCCATTGAGGGCAGAGGTTCATGGTTCAAAATCTTTAAAAAGAGTGTTAAAACCCTAAAGGGTCCTGACCCCCCCTCCCAGTTTTTTCCTCCCAGGATTTTTCAGCCCTGCCCTGTGCGGAGCCAGGGCCCTCTGGTTTGACCTCTTTGCTTGCTCACTTTCTTTTCCTCAAAAGTTTTCCCCAACAAGGGAAGAGTTCATACTTTTTATTGGATGTGAGAGATATTCTTCTCTCCTCTATGATCATCTTTGATATGCCTCTGCTTCCTTGGGCCATTGCTTATATATTTAAGGGACACTAAAATGTACCGGACAGCCCTAACTGGTTTGGCTCAGTGGATAGAGCGTCGGCCTGCAGACTGAAGGGTCCCGGGTTCGATTCCAGTCAAGGGCATGTACCTTGGTTGCGGGCACATCCCCAGTAGGGGGTGTGCAGGAGGCAGCTGATTGATGTTTCTAACTCTCTATCCCTCTCCCTTCCTCTCTGTAAAAAATCAATAAAATGTATTTTTTAAAAAATGTACTGGACACTAGCCTATACTCACAGGATATACCAGTGGTCAATACAAAGACTCCTGTCTTTGTGAAGTTTACATTCTAGTGGGAGGGGTGGGGAATAAGAACCAGTAGACATAGAAAATAAGTAAATTATATAGGATAATTGAAGATCATAAATGTTACTGAAAAGGGAAAAAAAAAAAGGAGAGGGGTCGGGGGGTAAAATGAGGAGTGTGGGCCTGGAGGGCTGGTTGCAATTTTAAATAGAGTGGTCAGGGTAGGCTCAATTCAGAAGGTGATATTGAGCAAAGGATTAGAGGAGGTGCCCGAGCTGGCCAATTGGACATCTGGGGGTGAGCGTTCTGGGCATAGGGAGTAGCATTGTCCTAAGGAGGGAGTGTGACTGGCACACAGGAAGGAAACCAGCACTCCTGCAACAAGTGAGACGATACGGGGAGAAGGAACACTAGTGACTGCAGTGAGAGGACTTATGAAAACGGAGCAGGGTTGAGTAATCCTTTATAATCATTTTATATTATATAACTCTTTTTACCATCAAAATGTTAGCTCATTTAGCCAAGATGTGTATAATATTTTTTTTTAGCACTGGAAGTACTCAGTAATTACTGAATCTCATTCTTTTTAAATTTTAAAACTTTTTGGGGAATTATGTGGACAGGATTCTATCTAGTGACAAGGTGATGAGCTAAATTCCCATTTGTAGTTCTCTATATTTCTAAATTTTGGACAATGGTGGCACTTCATTTTGAATTATGGTGAAACATTTCCAGTTTAAATTCAGATCTATTCTTGTTTTGTTGGCAGAGAGTCAATGAGTCAGATCCTAACAAGAAGATACTCATTCCATGCTATGCCTTGATTCAGTAACACACTCAGAGATCACATTCCAGGCGAGGAAAAAGTCTGCAGATTAACAATGGCATTTAACAAAAGCACAGAGGCTCATGGGTAACAGATGTTTTTGCCTAAAAAAAAAAAAAAAGTGGCATTCTTATTTAATATTTAGGTAAAGGAGACAGTTGTAAATGGTCATCCCTGAAAATTCATTGCTGGAATTTGCCTGGTCTGCCCTGCAAAGATGCGTCACCTTGGTAATACATATTTTTATATCTTTGAAATGAAGTTTGTAGCAAATCTAACAAAGAGAAATTAACAGGTGCCACTCCCGTCCAGTTAGCTAATAGGATGTCTGGCCCTGAATCCCATCTTATGTCAGCTTTATTCAAGCGGAAATTAATTGTTTTCTGTAGGGGATCTGGACACAAAGCCAGGGGCTGAGCATCCAATAAGTTACTTTTCTGTGTTTGAATACCTAGAGAAATGTGAGGAGCATGTTGCAAAAGGAGGGCTTGCTCCTCCGTGTCTGTTAAGAATTAGCTGTCTGTCTTTGTAGTGTGTACAAGTACAATCTGTAAGATATCACATTCCTAGAAGGTGGATTAATGAAATTCTGAAGCCTTCTAAATATGATACACCTCTTGGGTAACCTCACATATGTTAAAATTGTTACAGACATTTTCCCATCACCACAATTACCTTTTTGTGTGTGGGGGGGGGGAGGGAAGAATTCATGAAATTAAAGTAAGTCTTCAACATGTGGCAAGTCGATCACGTATGTGATAAATCTTTTTCAGAGCTGCACTCTGTAGGGCGAGGGTGCCTATTCTCTTCCACCGCCGCCTGGCCTTCCTTCACTAGGTACTTCTTGTATAATTGAACTCTGCATCAGAACGAAGTTCCAAAGGCCCCTGGTGGGCAGTTTGTTTCTTGCTGAGTGCATTTTAAGGTTGTATTTTGAGTTGTTTGTCTTTCCCCCTTTGAATGCCATGAAGCAGTTTACCAGAGCAGAATTGCTTTTATGTGTCCTTTCCCTTTCATTGCATTTCTGGCTGTCTCTTCAATAGCATGGCCTTTGGCATGAGCTGCGATGCTGGGGTAACTGGGCAAGCAGTTAGTGAAGCCAGACAGCTCTTCCTTCTTGGGCCAGGCTTTTCTGGCTTCTCCAAACACAGCCGGCCAAACAAAGACCATGGGAAGAAACCAAACAGTAAGTCACTTCTTTCTTTAAAAGAAACAAATTCAAGACAGTATAAATAGTTGCCATTTTGTCTTTGAGAACAAGATGCTTCGGGAACCGATGCCACAGGAATAATGTCAGAGCTGGTGGCTGGGTGCCATCCTCTCCCGGCATTTCCTGGGCTTGCTCTTTGCTGCCTCCCTGCCTCCATGGTAGGACATCACCTTGGGGAAAACCACCAGGTTCCAGATCAATGCATGGCCAATGGAAGAAGCTTCTGGAAATCTCCACTGACATTCTGAGACACCAGCTCGAAGTGGAAGAACTCAGACAATTCTTCCAACATCTTGGAAACAAATGACAGATTAGTGCTGGAGTTGTAATTAAAGTCTGAGATGAGATTTCTTCCATCCTGGAAACTAAACAAACTAGAGGAAAGAAAAAAAAATCTAAACACAATTTATAGACACAAAAGAAACAATTGAATTAGTAAAAATAGGCAAGAGCTCAAAGGTAAATTGGAGCGTGAATTCTGTAGGCACGGGATCAGATGAAATATATTTTTGTACGCCTTTCAAAACTCTGAATTCTGTTGCTCTTGAAACGGAGTTGAAAAAATGAAAAAAGCATGGCTGGAAACTCTATTGAAGCCGGGGGAGTAGAAATTCTTGGTTCTAGCAGTCTGAGCTCATCTCGGGGATGGGGAATGAAGGGCAAAAAGAGTTGTGTTCCCACATTGTCCCTGTGGAGCCCGTGAGAGCTGTAGCCTCACTCTTCATCAGACATCATATGGGATCAATCTTGGTGATGATAAGTCCTTAGTGACTGTGATATTTCTCTTTAAGATCCTTCAGATTTGACATGGGACTGGGGTGGGGTGGAAGGGTGGAGAAGGGAGAGAGCGAGAAAGGGATCAGAGGGGATGAAAGGGGGTAATGAATTTCAAACAAACCACAGGAAGACAAAAAGATTGGAGTCCTCAGCAAAGTTTCAACACTTCCAAAACAAGTAAGTTAGGGAAACCTCACTAAATGTGCTGCCCATAATTTAAGGTAGTAGGGGAGAGGGTTCCTTTGTATTGTGCTTCTGAAGGCTGGAATAAGTTCTGATGGATGCTTTTGCAAATAATACCGTAGTTCTTAATTTCTCAACTTGCTGGAGCTTGCCAGAACAGGACACCTAGGATGAAGTTGGTTTGTGTCTTTCCAATTTACAAGAACAATCATGAGGGAAAGAGCCCTGTTTTGGGAACTGCAGATGTGGGCTCCCGCCACTGACTACTTGTGTACCTGAAAGCAAATCAGATAGCATCTCTGGGTCTGCTTTCTAATCCATAAAATAAAGGTGTTGGGTTGGATGACCTTTCAAAAACCTCTAAATTCTGTAAGTGCCTTCAAATTAAACATTCTATAACTTTAAATGTATCTTATTCCTTCCCAAGGACATAACTCTTAGTCATTCTATCTTAAGATTCTCTTTAAAGGGAAAACCTCATGTAGAATATTTCCTATATAGTAAAATACTTCAGAATACACCATCCCAAAAACATGCTGCATATTAATTAGAGAAGCATCGATCAGACCGTCAAACCTCAGAGGAAAGGCAGGAGAGGGTTGGGGGGAGGGAGGAGATCAACCAAAGGACTTGTATGCATGCATATAAGCATAACCAATGGACACAGACTAGGGGAGTGAGGGCACAAGCGGAGCGGTGGGGCGCAATGGGAGGATAAGGACACATGTAATACCTTAATCAATAAGAAAAAAAATAAAAGCATTTGAAAAACAGCAGATGCAAGAAGGGCCCTCCGACCTTTTTCTTTCTAAAAGCCAGAGAGGAAACTCCCATATGGGAGCTGTCCTCCATATTCCAGGAGGAAAGAAACATTCTTATCACCAGGAATGAGGAGTTGAGGCCAAGAGAAATCTGTGCAAACAAACCTTGTTATATTAATTCTTATCTTCCTATTCACCTCCCCATAACTAACCACCCTAGCCCAAGCCCCTTGGCCTTGACACATTTTCACAATTCACTACTCTTTGTCCAACTTAGTGTATAAGCATTCACCTCCAGTTGCTTCTTTGGGTCTTCATTTTTCTTGTGAGGGCTCCAATGTACATATAAACAATAATTAAAACTTCGGGGCTTTCCCCCTGTTAGTCTATATTTTGGTGGTTTAATTCTTAGACCCAGCTGGAGACCCTAAGAGGGAAGAGGAGAAATTTTTCTTTCCTTAACAATGGTAATATGTGTCTCTAGTTTCTATTTGCTAACTGCATTTGGCATACATGATTGCCATTTGACGAGTGTTCTCTTTCCTGCCTTTCTTCGGGGGAAAGTCTTCTTCCTTTCTTTCTGTTTTTCATACGATTGCAAGTGATGAGGCCCAAATAGAATCTTTAAAAACTATATAGAGTGAGAGGAAGAAGGAAGGAAAGGAAGAGAAAAGTAAAAAGGAAAGTCTGGCCAATATGAGAGGAAAAGGAAGAGGACATGAGCAAGAGATTGGTGAGGCAAGGAACTACAGCCACTGTGAGGAATGGACTTTGTCCTGGGCAACCCTTGGAATGAGAGGGCTCAGCTTCTGGGTTCAACAGTCCTCCTATTGCTTAAAATTTTCTAAAAAGAAATAACACCAAAAAACTAGAGACGCTTCAACTGGCCTCATTGGAAATATACACCTATTTCCTCTTGAGCTCTATGGGGCTTCATGTTACACAAATAAAAGAGCCCTTGAGCTCAACAGTCTTGGGCACAGAAGAGGAACCCATTGACACAGAGGAACAGCACCACCAGGAAAATCTGGGGAGCATCCTTTACAGCCTGTGAAAGAATCAGGGGCTGGGCTCCTTTGGATCACACAAGCCCATTAATCACCCAAGACTCACACAAGCCCGTTAATTGCCCATTGGACCCATGGATAAAGCTCACTACACCTCTCCACTCACTTTCCCAGCCCAAACAGCTCGCACACTCAGGGTTGCCACAAGGCCTTTGTGGGAGAGGGACAAAGGCAGTATCCCGCCATGTTGCACCTGCTGTGATAAAAGGGACCAGGCTGGATTTCAGGAGAGGCCCCCTCCTGGCAACCAAACTCAGCAGCTCTGCTCAAACTCTTTCATGTGGGAGTTATTGTCCAGGTCCATGCCAGGCAAGGCTCAGGTTGTCACCCACTAATCAGCAACTCCAGCCCTGTGGGGAAGCAGACCAGCTCCCCGCACGGAAACGCTGTTAGCACTGTGTGACCCTGGTCCCAGGATGAGAAGCTCTGTTCTGGAAGAACCAATAGTACTTAGTTTTCCTCCTGTATTTAAACATTTTTAAATTTTTATTTTAAAATAATTTTTATTATAGTTGATGCACAATATTATATTAGTTTCAGGTGTACAACCTAGTGATTAGACATTTACATAACTTACAAAATGATCACCCTGATATTTTTCCTCCTTGAAATCTCCTTTGAAAGTGAACTGCTTTTGGCAAAACCAATCCTGGGAGTCGGGAGGAGTGGTAGTGATTGGAAATAGCAACATAGTTCCTGGGTGCTGGTTACACAGGCATGTTTGGTTTGTGAAAATTCACTGAGCAGCACAGTTAGGATCTGTGTGCTTTGTGCGTGTGTATGTTACTGTACAATTTTAAAAAGTTGTCTTTAAAAAGTTCCCTAGCCTGGCTGGTGTGGCTCAGTGGTTGAGCATCAGCCTATGAACCAGGAGGTCATGGTTCGATTCCCAGTCAGGGCACATGCCCAGGTTGTGAGCTCGATCCCCAATGTGGGGCGTGTAGGAAGCAGCCTATCAATGATTCTCTCTCATTGTTGATGTTTCTATCTCTCTCCCTCTCCCTTTCTCTCTGAAATCAATAAAAAAAAAGATATATTTTTAAAGAGTGTTCTTGTACCCTGGCTTGTGTGGCTCAATTGGTTGGACGTTGTCTAGGGCACCCAAAAGGTCTCTGGTTCAATTCCCTGTCAGGTCACATACCCGGTTGAGGGATACCTGGTTGGAGCGCCTGCGGGAGGCAACCAATCAATGTTTCTCTCTGTCTCTCTCCCTCTCCCTTCCTCTCTCTCTCAAAAAAAATTAAAATTAAAAAAGCACCATGTGCTTTCCTTGAGGAGAGAGATTGTGTTTTTATTCACAGCTCTATCCCCTACTCTGGGTACAACATCTGCCTCATAATAAGTACTTAATATTTGTTCAATCAAAAAGGAAAGAATGGCTTTCCTCTGATTTCCTGGCATCGACCATTTGTCGTCCTTCAGAAGTGAGAAACAGCATCCACCCAGTTCGCAGATGTCCGCTGGTGGCAGCATCTCAGTGCTGCTCTGGCAGGGAAGCTCAGTGGACAAGGGCCTGGCCTTTTTTGTATTTAAGTTCTCTTAAGCATAGGATGGATTTTCAAGCCTGGGGAAACCATGCTAATAAATGTGGCTCATCTGGGACAAAAGCTCCATGGCAGAGAGAAAATCAAACAGGTATACTACTAAAAGCCCAGCTGGCCTTGGAAGAAACAAAAGAACTCCCCTCTCCCCCGGGATTCTGTCTTGACCCAGTTGATAAAACAGCAGACACCCCGACATTTCCAGGACAGCCTTGTTGTCAGGTATTCTGTTGTCACCAGAGGACATATTTGTCCTGGTATTTTAAAAAAATACTTAAAATTCCTCTACACAATCATAAACTTACAGAAAGGTAGCAGCTGTGCTGTAAAAACATTTCTTCTGAACTGTGTAAGAGTAAGTTGCCCACCTGATGCCCCTCATCACTGAATGTTTCCTTGTGGATTGAACACATGAGGACTTTTTCCTACATAGCCACAGTGCAACCGTCAGATTCAGGAAGTTAACCGTGAGGCATCACGGCCATCTACACTGCAGTCTCCATTAGAGTGTCACCAGCGGTCTCAGTAATGCTCTTTACGGGACACAGTCCCAGTTCACAGCCATGCTTTGCCTTTAGTTGTCATGTCTCTTCGTTTTCCTTTAGTGGGCAGCAGTTCTTCCGTCTTTCCTTGACTTCCATGACCTTCACACTTTAAAAGATTGCAGGCCATTTATTTAGTACAGTGGTTCTCAACCTTCTGGCCCTTTAAATACAGTTCCTCATGTTGTGACCCAACCATAAAATTATTTTCATTGCTACTTCATAACTGTAATGTTGCTACTGTTAGAATCGTAATGTAAATATCTGATATGCAGGATGGTCTTAGGCGGCCCCTGTGAAAGGGTCGTTTGACTGCCAAAGGGGTCGCAACCCACAGGTTGAGAACCGCTGATGTAGTAGACTTGCCCTCAATTTGGGTTTCTCTGTTGCTTTCTCATTTTGGTTACTTGTTTTTGGCAGTGAAACCACAGAAATGAGGCTGTGTTCCTCTCGTTGCCTCCTGTCAGTTGTGCAGGACTTTAATTTGTCCGATGACTGGAAATGTTCCCTTTGATTACTTGATTAAGGTGGAGTGTGCCTGGTTTCTCCACTGCATAGTTACTTATAATTATAGTTATTTGGGGGGAAGGCAATTTGAAACTATGTAAATATTCCATTCATCATCAAACTTTTAGTTTATTCATTTATTAAGTCTGTATGGACTCATGGTTTTTTCCTATTTATTTAGTGGGCTATGTGTGATGGATTACTATCATTATTTCTTTAGATGCTCTAATTGTCCCTCAATTTGGTCAGTGGACCCCCTTCAAGTTGGCTTCTGTGTCATATGACAAATCTTCATCATTCTTTGAGTACTTCTTTGTTTCCTGGCATAAGATATTCCAGACTCATCTTGTACTTTCTCTACTCGAGCTGAGAATGAGCCATTCTCCAAGGAACTACACACACACACACACACACACACACACACACACACACACACACACCTTTATTTCTATGACTAGTTTTGTATATAGAAAACTACGAGTTTACATCCATACCTTTTATTCTTGTCCAACACCAACATCACAGGGCTTATCATATGTGTATCTTCCTTTTCTGATAATGAGAGACATTATTATCCCTAATATGTTTGCTTATTTGATCTATCTCCTTGAACATAGCTGATCTCCCTTCTCCTCTGCCATCATCCCCTCTTCTGTATGGTTACCCCCCACAGCCTCACACCCTGCTGGGGCTCACCCTCCATTGGGCGGCCCCTCCTGTGGCCTTTCCTCACCCTGGTTGGACTCTGACATCCATGCTGGACCACTGCCTGTTGGGCACCCTGCTCTTGTCTCTGGCCACCTGTGCTGCCCACCCTTCACAAGGCTCTGACACTCTGTGTGCTGGACTGTCCCTGCACATGGCTCTCTCCTTCCCTTATCTGGACTCTGACACCCGGGCATGCCGTCTCCATGTATGGACCCCTTCTTATCCCACCTGGACTCCGGCACTCTGCTCTGGGCCCTGCAGCTCCCTTCCCTCTCCTACTGCCGGTGTGGAAGCCCATCTCGGTGTATCCCCAATAGGTTTAGGACTGAATTTTTTGGGAAAGAAGGAAAAGAGAAAGGAAGGGGAAGTGAAACAGGGGGAAGAAGTGTTTTCTTTTAACTTGTGGCCCAGAAAAATGTGTTCAGCATAATTTGTTAAGGGTTTATGATATACAATTTAGATAGTTCACCCATATCTTTTGACTTACAATTGAGAAAGAGGTATACTTCAGACTAGTAAGGAGAAATATCTGATTTTTTTGTGTCATAGTTTTCAGAAAAGTGTTCACCATGTAAATTTTATTACAATTTCCAGTAACCCTGGGCTAATCCATAAAATTGAAGACATGGGTAACAATTTCAGTGAGAACAGAAGACTGCCTTTAATTTGTAGCTATCAATAAAGAGAATCACTGGAAGTGGAGTTGCCACCCTTCTTTCTACCAAAGGGGTCTTGGTCACACCCAAGACCTGTCTACATTGTTGTTGTGGAAAGGGGTGGGATGAGGAAGGGGCTGGATTCTATTTCATTAACCCCAAGCTGGCCTAGAGGGCATTCGACTTCCCATCACACCCACATTATTGCCCCTGTTTTTCCCAGGATCCTTCATCTTTTTCCACCTCAAAAAGACCCTATCCACCTGAAGGCACGCCCAGGAGTCTGAGGCCAGTTTGGGGCCTCTTTTCCTGGTTGAGGTGCTTAATCCAGGGTCCTAAGACACAAGCATTAGTTGCAATGTCATTATCTACATTCTTCCAGAGGCCCAAAGTTCTGTTGGAGCTTGTGCTGGTAAGCCAGAGGATCCCACTGTTTACTGTAATTTTCCCTAAATTTAAAATAATTACTTGTTAACCAATGTCATTCCAATAAATTTAATAAAAAATAAAATAATCTATTTTAAAAGATCCAGAAATGAGATAATAAGATTCTAGTAATCTATACTAATAAAAGGATAATATGCTAATTAGACCGGATAGACCAGACGTCTTCTGGACATCCTTCCGGACAAAGCCATGGTTGCGGGGGCCAAGGCAGAGGCAGTTAGGGGCAGTCAGGGAGGCAGGCAGAGGGGTTAGGGGCGATCAGGCAGGCAGGCAGGCAGGCAGGCAGGTGAGCAGTTAGGAGCCAGTGGTCCCAGATTGCAAGAGGGATGTCCCGGATTGGAGAGGGTGCAGGCCAGGCTGAAGGACCCCCCCCCCCTCCGTGCACGAATTTCATGCACCGGGCCTCTAGTCAATAATAACAGTCATGAAAAAACACAGGTAGAATAATAACAGTAGTGACCTCATTAGTGCTTATCTATTTCTTTTCCTTTAAGCCTAGACATAAATAAAATGGGATTCCTAACCATTTTTCTGGACTCTAACACATTGCTATGGATCATCCCATCTCTGAACAAGGTTGAGTCCGTCACCCTGGACTTGTTATAACTAGAGCTTACCCAGTTATAGTTAATTACTCATACAATTGTTTATTTAATGGCTGCTTTCCACTAGACTTTAGGCTCCTTGAGGACATGAATTGTATCAGGTTTGAATAACCCAGAGTTTAGCACAGTGCTTAGCACATAGAGCTTAAAAATATTTAAATGAATGCATTCATATTTCCTGAGCACCCATTATGATGTCATTGACCTCACATTATTTGATCTTAATAATAACCACTTTCATTGATTGGGAGACAGGCTCTGAGAAATTAAGGAACTTGTGCAAGTATGCATAGATTTTTAAAGGGTAGACCCTGATTTCAAACCTATTTAGAGAAAGAATAACCTGTAATGGTTAAGAGCGTAGGTTTTGAAGCCAAGTGCCTATATTCAGGAGTTTTATAGGCTGTTATGAGGACTAAGCAAGTTCGTGAAGGCAAAGCACTTAGAGTAAAACTTGTCACAGAGTCAGCACTTGGGCAACATTAGGGATTAATATCATTTATGCCTCTCAACCTGTGTCCTTTCTACACTATCATGTTGTCTCCTCTGTTATTAACTAAACATCTTCCCTCATTATCTAAAAAATTAATTAAAATAAATGTAAGTTAATATACTATTGTGGATTGTGGTTAAAAACAGATATCGAAGTCCAGAAGCAGAGCTAGAAGATGGAAGGAGTGTGGGTCTCTGAGTCACTCTGTAGAGGAAAGCTGCTCAGCTACAGGAAGGCACCACCAGAAATTAACTTATTTGGATAAGTCTCTAAATTTGGGGGGTTTTAGTTATAGCAGCCAGTGATACCCTAAATATCACATCTTTTTAAAAGAAAAGGCTGGGTGGGTAAACTTGACAACAGTTGCTTTTTATTTATAATTTATATCTCTCTGTTTCTCTCTCTCCCTCTATCTTTGCTTCAGCTTCTTTCTTCTGGAAAACACACTTGAATATTATTTAGATTTTGTAGAAAATGGGCAAAGAAAACAAGAAGTCCTCTTTAAACTTCCATATCTAAATAAGCACTGCTGGAAGCCAATTCCAGCATGTCATAATTTCAAGAGTTTCATCAAAAGGTTGATGGAACTTGGGGACTCAACAAGGGCTGAGTCACATATGTTGTCACCTGTTGGGAATGGCTGAGGGCATTTCCCCAAACCTGAAAAGGGATGATTGCTGGGCTGCCAGACAGCTCAGGGCATCGTAATCTACATGTTATTGCCTCCTACTGGCCAAACACCTGAACAGCCGTAGGCTAATTTCCCCCAATCTGACAATGGACTCTGAAACCCTGACCCTTTGAAGTGTATATCTCCGCCTCGCCTCAGGACAATTTGTGTTAATAAAAAGCATGGGGTCCTGAGATGAGATCTTAGTTTCCTTTAAACTAGACTCCTCTGACCCCCAAATGCCTTTCAAAATTATATTTTGTCTCTGGACTATTTAATCTACACACAGCCCCTTCTCCAGATTTCCTGAACCCTTCTTAATGATGGAACAAGAACCCTGGCAAAGCACTTTGCTGGGGTTTTAGGACTTGCATAGATGCTAATAAAGTGGGATTTTGTTGCAGTTTGTCTATTATTTCCTATGAGTACAGAAATTCAGTGATGAGAAATGTGGTGTTCAGGGAAGGATTTGGAATTTCTGGATCTGTATTAGTTATCTCTCTCTATAAAAGAGAAACATGCAAATTGACCACCCCTCCACGATGCCCACAAGCCACACCCACTAGCCAATGAGGAGTGAGTATGCAAATTAACCTGACACCCCGCCCCGCAGCTGCGTGCATGCATGCGGGTGCCAGGAAACCAGGGGCGGGCAGTGCGTGCGGACGCCGGGGAAGCTCCCACCCGCCTGGCAAGCACCCAAAGGCACCTGGAAGCTGGGGGCGGGGCCTGGAGCTTCCCCCGTGTTGCCATGGTGACACGGGGGAAGCTCCCGCCCCACTGGAGTGCATGCGTGGGCGCCGGCAGAGGTTCTCGCTCCGCGGCCGCTTGTGCATGTGTTGGCGCCAAAAGGCCCGTGTCCCCGGGACAGGCATCCTCAGGAGCCAGGCCACCCTGAGCCTGTAGGCCCGCGCCTAGGCCTGGAGCGGCCGGAGTCCCGGAACGTGACAGAGGGTGCACATTGGGCTGAGGGGATTCCTCCCCCACTCCCCGTGCATGAATTTTGTGTACCGGGCCCCTAGTACGATTATAGTAGCTCCAAAAGCTCATCTCTAAGCTCTGAAGGGAGAGAATGTATTGCCTCTTAATTCAAAAGAGGGAATTTAATAGAAAAGCTTGCTGCTTTCTGTTTCAATTAACCTTTCCTATAAGAATCTTGGCTGTTTGAAAAAATATGTGAGATGATCCTGCTTGCAGGCTAAACACCCAGATTAAGACCTTTGGAGTGTAAGATTTATTATCTCCTACTGGTGAAATACAAGAACTTCATGCTTAGCATACATTACATTTATAATTAGAGGGAAAAGCTGTTTTCATAAAAATAAAACAACACCAATAACAATAAAACCAGCAGTTTCGGGCTTATTTGTGGAATGTTTTATGTCAGACACTATAAAAACTATCCCATCACCCCCCTTTCCACCTGTCTAACTTATTTAGGAATTAACTTGAGGCATTTCCTGTAGAAGGAAACTTAGCCACCCTAGCTCACACCTTCATTGTGTTCCCACAGCACCTTCTGCTTTACAGAAGGCTAATAAATTACCTGTTTTCCCTCCTAAACGATTCACTTCTTAATTCAGGGACACATTCATCTTTACACTTGGCACATGGTAGAAACTCAGTGAATATCTGTTGCATGATTAAATAAATGAGCAACAATTTAATTCCGCAGCCACCTTTGCTGGTAAGACACGTCGGATTTGAAGATTAGGTTGTACAAGGAAGAGGGTTGTACCAGCTCCTCAGGACATGGAACCTTCCCTTTAGGAAGGGAAAGCAAATTTCTGGGAGCTTTTCAAATGTGTCTTGGGAATCCCACATTTGGTTTTCTTTAGGATCTTTCTTTGTTCATCACTCTATATACCTCACAAACCAAATTAGCACATTGTTTCCTGGTGGTTCAATGTATTCTTGGTGACAGAAGGCTGGAATCCTGCTAAAATTTGAGCCTTGTAGGAACTTAAAAGGAGAGAGAACTCATGGGAAACCTGTCCTTGGCATACCTTACCTGAGACTCAGGCATCTGAAGACATCAGACCCAGACACCAAAATGAAATTAACGGCAAGGAGCTCCCAGGAGGGGGATGGGACTCCTCCGATCCAAATGAGCAGTCAATTGAGTCCAATGAGGGTGCTAATGAGCTGTTTTACGCGGTTCTGGCAAACTCACCCCGCACCCCTAATTTTCTCTCAAGGTATCATTAAAATCAAATGATTCCCTTATTTTGGGTATCCATTTACACTATAATTATTTTGTTCTTTTGCAGTGACTTTCATGATTAAATTAGGCAATTCTCTTGCCTGTGTAGATAATGTAATGACTTTTTAATCATTTGTTTTTTACTGGCCAAATTGTTTCCATGATCCCATTAGAAATTCTTCTGTAGTGATTCCAATGGATTTATTGAACTACTGGTGACAGCCACACTGATGAACTGCAGGCTGCTAAATTCAGCCAACGAATATCAAATACCTTCTATTTTCTCAGAAACCCAGGAAATACCTAATAATTTTGATCAATGGACATATTTTCTGACATTTACTGTAAAGTTCATAAAGAATATTTTGTGGTTATGGTAGGTATTTTAAAATTGCATTTGTTGTTCTGATTATAAAAGTAATACATTATTATTATAGAAAATTCAAAAGTATAACAAATACTATTAAAACACCTATAATTTTACCACTTACTTAAAACCATTTCATATTTGATGGTATTTCATTATGGTTTTTGTCTATTTCTTTTTCTATTATCTGTCTATCCATTTCTCTCTTCAAAATTGGAGCCATAACTTTTATGTAATTTTTAAATTAGATTATTTTCATTTACTATGTATGCTAAACGTTTTCCTTATCACTAAATATTCTTTGAAGTTATCTTTAATAGTTGTATAATATTCCATTATACTCATTTGTTCTTTAAATATTTTTTTTTAGCTTCTATGGTGAATAAGCACAGGATTTACTGTAATTTAGTTAGATATTTCCCTATTGTTTGAACATTTGGATCCTTTAAAAATATGTCACATCATGGTCCTCTGCTCCAAAGCCTGCAGGGGCTTCCTGTTTTGCTAAGAGTAAAAGCTTAAGTCCTTTGAGGCCCTTCACAACTACCTCTCTGGTCTCTAGATTCATCTCCTATTCCTTTCCATTCTCAGGCCATTTCAGATACACTAGACCCCTATTATCACTCTAATTGCCAGGCAGGTTTGTACCCCTGCACCTTTGTTCCCTCTTACTGGAACGCCCAAGGACCTACAACCCAGATATCTCACCTCCTTCAAATATTTGCTCAAGTGTTATCTGCTTAATGAAGCAGCATGCTTCTCTCCATCTTGCCTTCAGCCACTTGTGATCTCCCATATCTTGCTTTGCTTTTTATATTTTCCAACAGCACCTATTATTTTCTCATGCACTACTTTACCTTAGTTATTTACTAAGTTTTCTACTTATTTTTTATTCTTCTATAATGTAAATTCCAGGAGGGTAGATATTTTTGTTAATTTTGTTCACCAATGTATTGCAGGTCACAAAACACTATAGTAGGTGCTCAACTAATATTTGTCAAATGAATGGATAAATGTTTGCATTTTTGGCTGTTGTGAACAATGCTGTATTGAGTCTAAATCTTTGACTAAATATTTTGTGATTTTTAAAATATATATTTTATTGATTTTTTACAGAGAGGAAGGGAGAGGTAGAGAGTTAGAAACATTGATGAGAGAGAAACATTGACCAGCTGCCTCCTGCACACCCCCTACTGGGGATGTGCCCGCAACCAAGGTACATGCCCTTGACCGGAATCGAACCTGGGACTCTTAGAGTCCGCAGGCCGACGTTCTATCTACTGAGCGAAACCGGTTTGGCGTGATTTTTTTGATATTGATTTAAAAGAACAAATTTTAAGGCTTCCTAATAAATATCATTTTGTCTCTGGCAACACTTTTAGCTGCAGAGTATAACTGTGTCCACCTCATCACATTAACACACGTATTTAGTATTATTAAAAAATATCTTTGCCAATCTGATTGATGAAAATGCTGCTCATTAAAAAAATTACAATAAAAAAATTTACAACTATTTGATTACTAGTAAATTTGAAGATTTAAAAATCAATTCATTAGTCATTGACATCTCTTCTTTTGGGGATTACCTGATCAAATTCTTTATTGATTTTTCTGTTGTGAATTATGATTTATTTTCATTTTCATTAGATATAATTTGTACATGCCAGAAAAGATATTTAGAGAAATAAACACTCTTGAACCTACCACCCAGCTTCAGAAATAGGATGCCACCAATTTTTTTGAAACCCCATGGGTGCCTCCCAATCTCATTCCTCAGCATCTTCACAAAGGAACCATTGTCTTTTTGTGTCCCCAAATGGCATGAAAACAGAATCATACTGTGTGTAGTCTTCTGCACTTCAACTTTGTATTTCTAAAATTCACCAATGTTTGATTTCTACAGCTGTAGTTCATTAGTTTTTACTGCTGTACAGTATTCTCTTGTGTGTATATACCACCATTTATTCATCCAGTGTCTGTTGGAGAGTTGGGCTGTTTCTAACTCTTTGGTATTATAAACAACACTATGACAAACATTCTTGCTCATGATTCCTGAGGCATTATATGCAAAATCTTTCTAGATTATGTACCTGGGGGTGGAATTGCTGGGTCATAGAGGATGGGTATGCTCAACTTTTCAAGATAATGTGAAACTCTTTTCCAACTTGGTTGTATCAGCTTATGTTCCCACTAGCAGTGATTGGACATCCCTGTTGCTTCACATTTTTTCTAACTCTTGGTATTGTGCCGGAGTAACTAAAAAAATGGGATCCTGCTTTTTGATTTAAATTTGCATTTACCTGGTTGCTCTCTAAGGAGATTGAATGTCTTTTCAAATGATTATTAGTTATTTACCTTTCCTCCTCGTTTTCTTTATATTTAAAGAGTGATAACCACCATTACCACAGTCATTTATTGGGTGCTACTTGGTGTGTGCCGATCCCTGCACATAACATGTTATCCCTTCATCAATCTTGTGAAGTAGTTACCATCATATTTTGGGGCCCCAGAGAGGTTGTTATCAGAGTATATGTTACAAACTGTGTTTCTCCAAATGATGGCCTTTACATCTTTATAACATGTGACTTGAGACCCAAGACTAACCTGTAATCCTGGTAGACTGCAATTTTTACAGTAGGTATCTAATTTCTGAAGTCTATCCTAAGGTCTTTCTGAGATTTAAAAAAATCACTGATGCAGCAGTTCTCAACCTGTGGGTTGCGACCCCTGAAAATACATCCTGCACATCAGATATTTACATTACAATTCATAACAGTAGCAAAATTACAGTTGTGAAGTATTTGCATTTACCTGGTTGCTCTCTAAGGAGATTGAATGTCTTTTCAAATGATTATTAGTTATTTACCTTTCCTCCTCGTTTTCTTTATATTTAAAGAGTGATAACCACCATTACCACAGTCATTTATTGGGTGCTACTTGGTGTGTGCCGATCCCTGCACATAACATGTTATCCCTTCATCAATCTTGTGAAGTAGTTACCATCATATTTTGGGGCCCCAGAGAGGTTGTTATCAGAGTATATGTTACAAACTGTGTTTCTCCAAATGATGGCCTTTACATCTTTATAACATGTGACTTGAGACCCAAGACTAACCTGTAATCCTGGTAGACTGCAATTTTTACAGTAGGTATCTAATTTCTGAAGTCTATCCTAAGGTCTTTCTGAGATTTAAAAAAATCACTGATGCAGCAGTTCTCAACCTGTGGGTTGCGACCCCTGAAAATACATCCTGCACATCAGATATTTACATTACAATTCATAACAGTAGCAAAATTACAGTTGTGAAGTAGCAACGAAAGTAATTTTATAGTTGGGGGTCACCACAACACGAGGAACTGTATTAAAGGGTCGTGGCATTAGGAAGGTTGAGAACCACTGTAAGAGCTTATCTCCATGGCCATTTCCTTGTTGCCTTAGCAGAAAGGCCAAGGCCGATGACATTCTGGCTCATGAAGCAACCATTCACATGTGAGTGTCAGCTGGAGCAAGCACACACCTTCTTGCAGAGAGGTTGTCTCCTGAAGAAACCCAATAGCATTTGTTCAATAAATGATTTTTCCTTGTTGGATTTCAGAATCCAAGAAGAGTTGGCTGGTGATTATATGAGTCTGGAATTTTAGGAAAAGGGAATGTAGTTATTAGTTTTTTGAATGAACCAATCCAATATGCATTAATTTTGAGTCTGCTTTGTACAAGACCCCAAGACACAGATTTATGAGAGAGCAAGAGGATATCATTTCCATCTCCACTCTGTTTCCTATTAAGTTCGAAGGTTTCAAACTCACCCCTTTTTACTTATTACAAGTAAATGTTCTTCGTTTATATATACCCTGGTATATGGTCATTAAGCTGATGTTAGCTTAGAGTGCCTGATCGATCTCTAAATACATAGAAACATCATTTTAAGAAATGTTTTCAACAATATTAATACATGGAGGGGGGGGGGAGGCTGCGAAGCCAATTACCAAAAGCCAACTGTTTTACTATTTAAAACGGAAGTTCTTTGTGTTGCAAATTACAAGCTCCCATTTTCCTTGAATTAGATTGCATTAAATGTTTTTTTATTGTCTAAAGTTTTACATATGTTCTACTCCCACCCCCCAGCACATGCCCTCACCCGCCTGGTGTCTGTGTCCATGGGTTATGCTAATATGCGTGCATACAAGTCCTTTGGTTGCTCTCCACCCCCACCCCACCCCCACCCCCTGCCATTTGTCTCTGGATCTATTCTTGTTCATCAAATTATGTGGGTTTTTTTTTTAAGAAAAAAAGAGAATGTAATAAAGCTCCAGCTTCAGAGACCTGGTTATTCTAGGGCTATGTTCCCCAAGGTGTGCTGTGTGGAATTTTATTCCTGGGAAATGCTTTAGGGAAAAATTTCTCTTTGATCAAGTAAGTTTGGGGAATGCTGAACGTCAGTGCCCTCTGAGATGTACAAGGTGCAGCTTCATGGTAAAGGCTCCGAGTGGTGCTCCTGTGAAGACATCTTCCTCACTTAGTGTAACTCCCCGTCTCTTAGTCTTCCCTCGTTTTCATATAACACCTATTAATATCTCCAGCAACTGGCCTTCTCCAGGACAGGAGTTTGGAGTCCCCACACCAGGGTGATTACTGCTTCTAAACTGTTTTGTGTTCTCCACATCCTGCGCTGTTTCTCCTTTGAATGAACAACTCCCTCTCAGAGATGCTGTGACCCAGAATTTCCACAGAAGGGTTCTCTAAAAGCTTTGGGAGGCTACTTCCGTGTTGGGCTAATGCTCACCCGGAAAGCCACCTTCCTGGTTCTGATACTCCACTCTGCTAGGACTCTCACTAAGGTACCTCCCTGAGGTCTCAGTTTCGGGTTGGCACACATGGAAAAGCTCGGACACTTGGCAAAGCCAGGGAAGCTACAACTTGCTTCAATTTCAACGTGATGGTCTGTTTCAAAGGTCATATTTTTCTTCTAAAGGCGCAACCGCTGTAGTAATTTCCTTTCGTACGTTTTTAGCCGTTTAGCTGGAGACAAGTTGTCATGGAATAACCTGTGTTCACATCCTTTCAAGGGTGGCTTGCATGTGGAGCCAGGACGGCTGCAGCCTGAAGGCTCACCTCGGCTCGTTACTCTGAAGCTGCCTTCTCAAGTCTGGTTTTGGTTTAGAAACAAAGTAGTACGTAATCCAAATAAACAAGTCAGGGCACACTATCCAAATGACTGAGAAGCAAAGCAACTTTCAAACTCCAGTAGGGTTTACCTCTTATGACACAAGCCAAGGATTCATTATTCACCAAGGTGCCTGGGGGACGGGGAGCCGCTGGCTGGCTGGCTGGCTGGCTTCCTCAGAGGCAGCACTTGCTCCTTCCCAAAGCGTGTTGTGTTGTAGGCACAGATGCAGACTCTGTGCAGATACTCATCTTTGCAGAATAGAAAAAAGTTCATAGATTTGCTGTTTCGTTTAGAGTTTTCCTCGAAGTGAGGCAAAACTCATTTGGATTTGGGGACATTTGTGTTTGGGGTTTCTGGAGAGCATCGCGAGGCTCTTTATTAAATCAAGCTTCCATGGGTGGGGATGAACTTCGCTTCTGTCACAAGGCTTCAGCTCCCCGCTCCAGCCAGGCTTCTGCCTTTCTGTCTCCTAATAAGAAACAGCAGTTATAAGCTGGAATGACCCAAGATTATCTTTTTGGTTAAAATGGATTGTTCACAGAATTCTGAAAACTGTCTTTCCCTTGTGAGCTATAAACTTAAAGCTACAAATTCTTTCTTTCTTCAGCAGACACTGAGGTTCAAAGGACCTGGCTGGATTGAAGCAGAAGATAATAAATTGTGTCCCCTTAATTCGCCCTCTACTTTCTCTCTTATTTTTGTGTTTACCATGCTAAGGACAGGAGAAATTCAGTAAATGGTCACTGACTTAGCTGGTTTGCTGGTTAATGATTCTTCCGTTCTCAAAGCTTGGGTTGTGACAGTCTGCCGTGAGGCTGGAGTTGAGAGAGGGAAAGGCAAGGGAAGAGCTCATTTGGCCCGTGTCTGAAGAGAGGCAGATGTTTTTACTGGAACTTCCTTGTGCATGGACGTGAGAACGTGCTCCTCGACAAGGTCAACTTCATAGGTATGTGACATATGCAGCTGCACAGGGCCTGGCACTAGGGTGACCTCCAGGCTTGGTTTGATGCTTTGCTTCAAAACCATCTTAAAATTCTTAATGCATTTAGAACAAGGGTCCCACATTTAAACTTTTCTCTGGGCCCCTCAAATTATATCACTGGTTGTTCTCCTGGGTTATAGCCCCAGGCTCCCTGCTCTTCTCTTGCTCTTCCCTCCCACCCATGGCCCCGATTCAACCTCAAGACCATGTTCAAGGCTGGACTGTCTAGTGTCATGTCCCCAGGAGCAGGGCGCTGGGTATTCAGCCCACAGTGAGTCAAGTTTGATTGATCCTCCTGTGGATTTGATGGATGATTTGTCATTTCAAAGTAGCTTTTTTTTTGCTTTGGACTTTCAAGAAATGTCAGATAATTTCAACAGTTGTGCAAATTGAACACGATTAGGAAGGCAAATGTGTTTCCAAGGAAAACCCGTGCAATGTAAATGCTTAATAAAAATTATTTTTCATTTGTAATGTGTGTACTCTTATTGACAATAAACCAGTAAACAGGTGCAAAATCCATTTACATGGAGTTTTCATTAGAATTTTAAGAAATCTTACCGAACACCTGAATACTTGGTTTTATGATGTCAGTTTCCTGAATGTGGTTTCCATTTTGTATAGAAATCCATATGGAGGACATTTATTCAGTGTGCTTATTAAACTTTTATATTTGTACCACTTGCATGAACCATCTAAAAATTATGACAACGACACTCCTGTTGTTGGACAGTCATTTTTTTCCCTTTTTATTGCCCCACGAAATTCTCCTAAAATGGTCATATTTCTCATTTATCAAAATTAAAAATTGCTCACCTCATGACATCCCCCTCCCCTCCCCTACTTTGGTAGAAATGTTTTTATTAAACTGCACGTCATTGTGATGATGTGTGTCTTGCTCTCAATTAGAACAGAATAAGGGCTTCATCTTTGGTTGTGCCTCAGCATATCAGGCTGAAATTGTGTTATAAGGCTCACTGGACTTGGAATGAGATGGGGAAAAAATTAGTTCCACAAATTTTTTTTTTCTTTTAGAAGGAGCACTGCATATGGTTGGAGGGAATACTTTGAGAAGCCACTTGGAGGGGATGTTAAGAATTTCAAGGAGCATACTCAAGTAACAATATGCTTAATGAACTTCCCTCTGAGTAGCTTGGCTGGATTTAACTGGAGAGTTTTTGTTGGCTGGGTGGGGCACAGGGTTTTTGGGTCAGAGAAAAATTGCCTGAGATGGTGGATGAGAAGCTGAACTCTGTCAGTTACCTTTTTTTATTTTTAACCTCTTATTCATGTAGCTCCTCTATAAATAAATGTGGAAGAGTTTATTTTAAAGACCCTCAAATGGAAGGGATGCCGAGAAGTAGCTTTCCCACTGACCTATATGTCTTGATCCAGCCCAAATGTAAGTTCTTTGTATAGTTTAACTTCTGAGCAACTGGTTAGTTTTTGTGTTTACGGTCTTTGGGACCTGAAATGAGGCATGGCTTCCCTTTCGAGGCGGCTGGAGCAGAGCTTAGAGCTAAAATGCGGTGCACATCTCACAAGTGTGCAGGGGTCTCCCCTGGACACATTTTATGGTCTAACCTTGATTTCCTTTAGCCTCATTTCCCCACTCATTTTATCTTAGCAAATAGTATACATCTTTTCAGACAGCCTTCACTCCTTACTACTTTAACTTTTAAATTATTATTTAGAGGTGTTTTAAATATTCTCCTCCTCCTCTTTCTCCTCTTTCTCCTTCCTCTTCCTCCCCCTCTTCCTCTTCTGTGGTATAACTCCATATGAGTAATAACAATTATTTCATATCCCAGATTAGTGGCATTTGTTTCAAGAGCTGATCTCCACTGTTGTGATTCTACATAAAGTGACAAAGTAACGAAAGGGTATATCTTGGATAAAAACTCCTAATACATATGGTTATGGGGAGAGGGGAGAGATGAAGTGCTCAATGAGTTTGCCAAAGAGTGAAGTCCGTACTGTTATACAAATAAAGATATACATAGGTAAGCAGCAAGGGATGTTTACTGTATGTGGAGTCTAAAAACACAAGTGAAGCCTACTGCATTTCACCAAATCCATTTTATATATATATTTTAAAGTAATTCAACATATAATTAGTATTACTCATTTATAACGTAAATAATACTTAATAAAGTATTGGCCTAACCTTCTAACTGTATTTTCAAGGCATTCCCCACCAAGATGTCCTAAAGGCACTTTAAACTCAACATCTTCAAAACTGAACTCACATCTCTGGAAGCCCACACCATTCCTCCCTAGTGAATAGCATGGCTGTCCAGGTTCCTCTCTCTTCTTAACCTCTGGACCCCCAGTCATCTAGTCCCCTGCTTAGACGTGAACTCTCTGCTGAGTCCAAACTCTCCTCTCTGACACTAACGTCATTTCAGATTCTATCATCTCTCCCCTTTACCTGAGGTCTCCTGTGGGGTGTGTGTATGCTCCAGGGTGTATACCAAACCATCTTTCGGGTAAGTGAAGAAAATATTAGAGCTTCTACTTATATTTTTCTCTTCATTTTAATATTTCTGGCTTTTAAAATGTATACATTGTAATAGTCATATATACATAAGACTATGTGCTCAACTATTTATAATGGGTTATGCAATCAGAATGGTCTGGGGGTGACCAACCTAGTCTATAGCAGTTTGCCACCCTGCCTCCGGTCTAACTTCCCACCATCCTATTTTTCATCTATGAGCTTACTAGTAAAGTGCTTAGAATAAACTAAGCACTATATAAATGTTAGCTCTGTTATTATTACAATTATCATCATCCTATCCCCAAATTTAATTTTCTGCCACTTAGATCCTTATTACCATGCAATTGGATTTTTACTTAAAAGTCTTAAATAAATAAGTTGATTCTCATGTTAGGATCCCAAGGTTAGCTTCCTGGCTGCTGGTCTGCTTTGCAAGCTCTGTGCGACCCCAGGCTGACACTCTGGGCTCTGGCTAGTTAGAGGAGAAAGACTGCCGAGGTCCAGCACCATAACAAGGTATGTTCCCTCTGCTGCCACCTCTGCCTGGACCACCTCCTGTAACAGACACTTCCCTAAATCCCACAGCTGATCATTGCCACTCCCTAGCATAGGAAACTTGTACACTTCAGAATATCTGTAAAATAAAGTTCACATTTCCTTGGGAGAATAAAATATGTTGGAAAGTTGCTACCTAGGATTTGTGGAGTTTTGCCTTCTACTATATTTGCTGAGAGAAAGGAAGGAGAAAGGACAGCAGAACCTAAGGCTCCAGAGTCAGATGCGAGGATTGAAACCTGTCCCTATTATTTGAAACCATTCCCTATCGGGGGTGATCTTGGTAAATTGCTTCTTGTCACCATGACCCAGTTTTCTTGTCTGTAAAAGTGCACAATGATACCCGCCTCCTAGGATTGTAAGGTAACACACAATGTTTGTGGGAATCGACAGGTTTTTAATAATGATAGCAGTTTTCATTGATGACATTCTGACACCTTCAGAAAGTCTTCCATAGATGGATATTTGGCACATTCTAGTTAGGGAAGACCTCTTGAAAGACACAACTGAGCTGAGAACGGACAAATTGGAGTGCTACAGGCAGTGACAACAGGGTGCTGTGTAGAGAGAGCGAGTTGGGAGGGAGAGACGAAGATAGAGAGCTAGGACAGGGTCTGAGGGTGGAATAGCTTCTCTTCGTAAGGGTGTTGGAGTTTCAACTACCGCTCAGCTGCAACCAACTTTATTTCCGTAAGATAGCACATGCAAAGATCACTCCATAAAACACTTTGAAAACTAAAGCAGCACCTTTATTTTATACATACAAACAGTATAAAATGTTTATTATGTAAGAGCTGTGTTTTGTTTACAATATATTATATTGCTTCAAGCCAATGCCAAAAGTTCATACATTATATTCCCTATTTTATTGTGTTTACAATATATTATATTGTTTAAATGCCACTCCCACAGTGTTACTTCTTTTCTTTTTTTAATAGTGAATTCTCTGGAATCATGGTAAGGTCAAAATATATTGTATTGAGAGTTTAAAAAGAAGGGCAATTAAAAATGTGACAAATGTCTAAATACATGACAGTAAAATTTGAAATGCTGTAACTTCACGATTAATTGCTTCATCCAAACCCTTGTGATTTATGCTTGTTTGTTCCATTTACCTTCTCTAACGTACCCCTGCCCTTCCACACCATGGATGCATTGTGATTTTGGAAATTACCTGTCAACTACACACTGAAAAGACAAAATGTTAACCTGATCAACTGCCATAATATAAAATCTGTCCCAAAGCACTGAAACTAGAAAATCTATACCATCATGCTACAGATGTACTTAGAAAACTTAAAAGGAAGAGTAAATATCAGCTCAGTGATTTATAATGAAGCTAATAAAATTCAGGCCAGTATTCTTAACTGTAATGAACATTATTTGAACATTCAACACATGAAAGGTTAACAAAGGCTATGAACTTGGTGTAACTTAAAACGTTTCAGATGTCGGAGTTCACCAGATGTAATTGGATTCAGGTGGATCCTGCCGCTCCTCAGCCTTTTTAGGTGAAGGCGTGTGCTGCCTGAGCCCTGCGCCTGCTGGCCTCAGGGCATGCATGAGGCTGGCTCCGTACCCTGCAAAATTATTCACAGCTTAAAAGAAAAGGAACTACAAAAACAGGCTCTTCAGATTCATTATTAACCATTCAAATGAAATCCATTTTCCCTTTTCAACCCAGAGTGAAAGACCACAGCAACCACAAAAAGCTACCTGAAGGAAGAGATGCTACACGTTCAAAATCCCTGTTAAAAGAAATCCATTTTACTAACTCCATCAACTCCGGCTTCCATGGAATGTCTGACTCACTATGTATTTTGGCCATGCAGAAACTCCTCATGCAAAGTTTGGATGGATATGATTGAATGGAAGGATCTTCTCCACCCAAGGGCTGGGAACGAGGTAGCGCTGAGATCTCGAATGTAGGGAGACTTTTGCAGAAGGTTTGACTATTGATTCTTTTCATGGCATTGCAAAACTAGCCTCGATTATATTGTTCAATATAATAACCTCCACTCTTCATATAGACCACACGATCAGGCTATTGCACTAACACAAAAATAGGGATTTTGTAAAAATTAAGGACTTTAATTGCACATTTAGAGAAAGGGTTGTAATTTGAACTGACTCCTGATCAGTGGGGATTTGTGAGTTTAGTCGAGGTGGGCATGTATCTATTTCCAGCTCAGTTGTTGGTAAGTAGAGTGTAGCACTGAGTTACACAACTTGAGACCTCCCTTGCTCCTACTTGCGAACTTTTGTAGGTGCTCGGAGCACCGGCTCATTTCTACTGATTTCTTCAAACTGATCCAAGACAGCAATCACATTGTAAAAATCTGCCTCCATCTTCCTGTGCATTAGAGTCAAGTTCGGCATTCCATTTGTTCCTCGTGGTTTTTAAATGCAAGCATGCCATTAAATACGTACTGAGAACAGAAGACTTTGTGCCTGAATGTGCTTCTTTGAATTGTCAGTATGTAGGCTAGTAGCTCATGGGACAGCCAAAACATGAGCCAACAATGTGCTGGAGGAAATCCCTACCCTGCCTCTCGCCCTGCCACCCATGAAGCCCAAACCTCCCTGCTGGTGAGGGTGAGCCTAAGCAGAGAAGTCTGTCTCCAGTATCCTCCTCCCCACTCAGATGCCTGGGTACCGGGGACCTCCCAACGTGTCACCCCACTGGGAATCTGTTCACAGAAGAACTCTGTGTCTTAGAGCTTCCTTGTTACCACCCTCAAGTCGAAATAAACCTCATTCTTTCTGCCTTGATTCTCTTAGGTGATGTATAAAATGGCTGGGTGGCCGATCCCAAACACACATTTGCATTTTAATCAAGCACCAGGGCATCTTCTGGGTGCGCAATGCCTTGCTCAGAAGGAGTTAGACTGATGAGGGAGCTTTCAGCAGCACGGTCTACAAGTGGGGTGCTATCTGAAGTTGGCAGACCTGTCAGAACTGCTCATCTATGCTCCACGACGCCCCTGGCTTGCCTTCTTTTTGGAAGAGTGCCTGGAGCAGGACAGTGCCCCCCCCCCCCACTGTCCTCCCATCACTCTCAGGGGCCACCAGGCTCCAGACGTAAGTCCCAGAGGACCTTTGTAGTTGAATCCTGGGATGGGTGGTCTGACCTCATTCCTAGGACTTCTGAAAAGGTAATCTGATTTTAGGACAAGCCTTACAGTTTGTATCCAGTTTAGGGTAGAACAAAGGGTTTGGTTTACTCTTTCCCAAAATAGCTCTAGAAAAGGTTAGCTTTCTATAGGTCTTTTGGTCCAAAGAAGGTTTCCTGGTACGTATGTCCTAACAGGGATACCATTCAACCATCACCACTTGGGTAAAGGGCTATTTTCCAGAGGAGCCACATTTCTTTTTAAACTGTGCCCACCTGAAGCCAATTCAATCTATCCAATCAATTCAATAGGTGAAAAAGAATGAAGTCAATGTATTAGTGTAGCCTAGATCAGACCCAACTACCTTAAAATAAATCAGCATGTGTACCTACATATAAGTGTATTACATATACATAAGAATAATATAATGTGAGCATTTTCAAATCAGCACAAAAATAAATTTGAGGTTGAAAAATATAAATGTAAATACTTGTTATCTATTTATATTAATATGAATAAAATAATATCAGATATATTTTAAAACGAATATATTTTTCTCAGCAACTCTGTTGATCATTTCCACATTTACTGGGCTACATGCTTCACCCTTCGGAGACCCTTGACCTATAAAAACATCTGATCTGTAAATGATGTGTTCAATTGTATCCATTATTCTGGAGACACGATATGCTAGACCAGCGATTTTCAACCAGCATGCCACAAGAATTTTTAAAACATGCAATATCTGACTATTTAGTCAGGGACACTGACCTATTTTCCCTTAGATTGTCAGATAAAAAATGACAACAGCCAACAAAAGGATAGCATCTGGTGTGAATGCATCAAAATTCTACCTACTTTTTTTTGTTAGATGGGCAAAATATGTATTTTTGATGTGCTGCAGAATTTTAGTAATTAGTCTGTGTGCACCATGAGATGAAAAGGGTTGAACATCGCTGTGCTAGACACATGTGGACTTCTGTTATTGCAGGGTCTTACAGGCTAGCTTGTGTCTTCCTCTCCTGGAAGCAGAGTAAACAGTGGGTCCAGCTTAGGAGGCTGAGCTCTAGCTGCCGACTACACTGAATCTGCATTGTTTCTTTGGTTCACTTGCTAATTGCCTGTCCCTCCCACCAGAACCTGGGCTCCACCCAGCAGAGCCTCCTCTCCCTGTTCACTGGTGTGTCCCCAGTGTCCAGATTCATAGTTAGCACAGAGAAGATACCAACCACGGTGAAACAGTTGTGTTTAGCATGTCTCATTTTGGGTATAAAAGAGGCTAGTGGTTTATTATCTCAATAGTAGTTTGCTTTTTATCATCAGTAAATTGGGGAAAAAACGCAACTCCATCATAACATCTCTCCCATACTTCTTAACCCTTTCTCTCCCTCAAAAGAACTCATTTAAAACATACCATACCAGTACAATTTTTAAAGATTTTAAACAGCAGAACTCTTTATGTTAGATATGCTAGTTGATAAATCTTGAATGACAAAATCAGAGCCATGAAGATACAATTCTGCATTTGATTTAAAATCTTACTTTTTTTTTCTTTTAAAAAATATTTTATTGATTTTTACAGAGAGAAAGGGAGAGGGATAGAGAGTTAGAAACATCGATGAGAGAGAAACATCCATCAGCTGCTTTCAGCACACCCCCTACTGGGGATGTGCCCACAACCAAGGTACATGCCCTTGACTGGAATCAAACCTGGGACCCTTCAGTCCGCAGGCCGACACTCTATCCCAGGGGTGGGCAAACTTTTTGACTCGAGGGCCACAATGGGTTCTTAAACTGGACCGGAGGGCCGGAACAAAAGCATGGATGGAGTGTTTGTGTGAACTAATATAAATTCAAAGTAAACATCATTACATAAAAGGGTACGGTCTTTTTTTTTTTTAGTTTTATTCATTCCAAACGGGCCGGATACGGCCCGCGGGCCATAGTTTGCCCACGGCTGCTCTATCCACTGAGCCAAACCGGTTACTTTTACTTGTCATTGCTTCCCTACTTAATAGACCCATACTTCCAAATCAACCTGTTTTACTAATTTAATCTAGGAAATCTGTGTGGTGATATTTTACAATGAGGCATTCTCTTTACACTCTCAAGCTTAGGCTAAAGTGTAGAGAGCTGCAGGCAGCAGGAGGAAGCATGGGAGAGAAGAGGCAGAGAAGTTGCTTTAATGAAATGGAAAGCAGGCTGAGTTATGAGCTGTCTTTCAGTCTTTGGAGCCAAGAAACAGACGTGAAAGAGGCCATCTCACTCACTTTTATTGCAGTGTCTTCCATGCCAGCCTTCCTGACACTGGCATTTGTTGGGCTCATGGCAGGTTCCGTGTGTCCCACAGCCAGGCTCGCAGACAGCTAGAATCAAAGGAGATAAAAAGGATGTTTCCTGAGCTTTCATTTCTCAACAGAAATACACAGCTGTTTTTCTTGCTGTTCTTTAGAATGTGTTAGTGTTGGCTTCATCCCCTCATTTCTTTTTTTCCTGTCAATCTTCAGCTCCAAGTTGGTTTGGGACTTACTGAGAGGGTCCTGAGAGTGATCTTAAGCTAAGTTTGATGCTTCTCATTCACAAGAGACACTCAGCAGGAGTGTCTAACTTTTTATACATGTGTGGGTCTCATACGACGTTTTTAGTCTACATAAAGGAAACCTATGTGTCCGGGAAGAAAGGTTCATGTCTAGGTAACATGCAACAGGCACAGAAGTTATGTAGAACAAGACTATGGCTACTTTCATAATCCCTTCCCCAGACCCATGTGTACCGGGTACTTACGCTTTGAACAGAGGTCTCCTTGGTAACCTTTGGAGCACTTACATTTGCTTTTACCAATGCATTTACCTCCATTTCGACAGGGTTGTGGGCATTTGCCTGAAACAGAGAAGAATGCAAGTAAGCAAGGAACTCCGTGTTTCATTCAGAGGTAATTACATTTTTCAAAGAAACTGCCAGGCTTTGGGAGGATAAAGCTACTAAATGGCAGTTATTTCCATTTATTTCAGATTTAATCTGGCTTTGATTCTGCTTGAATTTCTTTTTGGAACGAACAGGCTAGTATTTTTACTTATAATTTTGAATATATATCTTTTACAATTAATGTGTTGCCCAAATGCTATCTTTACATTACTTTTTCCTAAACAATATTTTAATTGATTCATAAGCCCTTAGAATTTAAGATATACTAACAGCTGAGATAGGATGACCCTGTAAATGATCTTTCCTTTGCGTTCTGAAAGCAGGCTGACACCTGTACCTGATAGCATCTGTTGTAGCCTAAGATTCTCCAGAAAGGAGGGCTTACATGCACATATTTATTTGGGGAAGTGATCCTAGGAAACAGGAATGGGGAATGGGAAGAGTGGAACAGAAGGGAAAGCCAACACAAAAGTATGTTTGTGAGTGAGGCATCACTGTGGAAATCGGGTTCTACCCTACTGCGTCCTGCTGAGGAGCCCTGTAGATGGCACCTTCAAGTCTCCTCAAAGAAGGGAGAGGGGAGCATCTATTCATCAGCACCTCTGTCCCACTGGTCAAGGGTCACCCCATAGGACAGTGATGGCGAACCTATGACACGCGTGACAGAGGTGACACGCGAACTCATTTTTTTGGTTGATTTTTCTTTGTTAAATGGCATTTAAATATATAAAATAAATATCAAAAATATAAGTCTTTGTTTTACTATGGTTGCAAATATCAAAAAATTTCTATATGTGACACGGCACCAGAGTTAAGTTAGGGTTTTTCAAAATGCTGACACGCCGAGCTCAAAAGGTTCGCCATCACTGCCATAGGATAACTTCCTTGTGCTTCCATTCTGCAACTGTGTGAGTACAGGCGGTATTTTTTAGGACTCAGGGGAGTATGAATGGAAAGCAAGAGAACTGGAACAGCTAAGATGAGGTGCAATCAGGTTATTCGTGTGAAAATCAGGTTGTCGCCCTAACCGGTTTGGCTCAGTGGATAGAGCGTCGGCCTGTGGACTGAAGGGTCCCAGGTTCGATTCTGGTCAAGGGCATGTACCTTGGTTGTGGGCACATCCCCAGTGGGGAGTGTGCAGGAGGCAGCTGATCGATGTTTCTCTCTCATCGATGTTTCTGACTTTCTATCCCTCTCCCCTCCTCTTGTAAAAAATCAATAAAATATATAAAAAAAAAAAAAAGAAAATCAGGTTGTCGCAGTAGTGGCTGGAGTGAAAGGCTGGCTGAGAAAGATGTCAGAGGAGCACAGAAGGTGCCTTGATACCACACCTGTGCATTTTTCTGGAATGTCTCAGACCTTAATAATACATCATTCTTCTTCTTTTTTAAAAAAATCTATATGCCAAATGAGTATTGCTAATGTTTTCACAGATCTTTGAATCACAGGATTTTAGAGCTGAATAGGGCCTTAGATGTAAAAATTATATAATAATTTTCTTTTTACTCCAGAAGCTACTTATTATCCCTCTGCAACCTAGAATTTGCCATCCTAAGGCTGAATTTTTTGAAGAAGTACAAGAGAAAGGTTTGTCCACACAGAGCTGAAACCACGTCCTGTAACTGGCACAATGATGTTGCAAAGAGCAAACAGCCAGTAGATTTTGGTAGTGGAGGAGTTTGGATATACGTATTTTTGTTATTGTTGTTGTTCTTTTCCACTTTAGCAGAATACTCACTGCAAAGGCATCAATACATAAGGAGAAGAAATTAAATCTTTACCCTAAAATAACAACCCACCTTTCCTTCTCTAAGTTCTTTTATGGTCAAATGAAGCTTTGAAACAAGTGAACTACTATAATAGTTTACCGACAAGCACTATGCTTAACAAACATGAAGTGAATTCCATTATGAAAATCATTTTGCTAAAAACACACTTTTCTTTTCTTTTTACTTATCCAAAAGGACTTTCTTCACATATAAACCAAATGAAGCAGCATTTGGTCATGGTGAGACAATATAGACTTAACGTTGAGATGTTAGAATCTCTCAAAAACCTAGGATGCTATTAGACCTTTAGGTTTTTCTGATGCATGGGTGTTCCAGAAACAGGAACAACCTTAATTATTAAAACAACCTTAATAATAGAATACTATCTTATTGTTGACCATTAAAAACCCAAAAGGGTCCTTTTTGCTGGGTTTGGATACAAAGAATAGCGCTTACTATTTGGTTAAGATCCTAACCTTTCCCTAAAGAAAAGGAATACCTAACTCTGAATGTCTGTTTGCATTTTTAAAAATCTGACTCCATCATATACACTAAATTGGATCATATCACAGTATTCTGCAATGCACTGAAGTTTTTTCAAGAAAGCAAGATGTGGGACAATAATTATATGGCAGAAAAGATCGAGTACTTATTGTGAAATACGTGGTAAGCCCAACTGAAACCATGTTCTATGAGAAGTGAACGTGGTCACATAGAGAATGATTGGTGGAGAGGACTTTTTCATGGACTCCCTGGGTTTCCTTGGCAAGAGGTTCATGGCAGCCAGGATGGAGGACATTCTCTCCCGGTTATCACATGACAGAAATGTGACTGCGGGCAGCTGTCAGAAGGCCACTCTGAGATCAAACCTCACGAAGTCAAAATCTCATGAAGATTGATTGTTTTAAAATTCAGAGGCTCATAAGTATCTTTAATATTGACTTCTTTTTCCTGAAAATATTTTATAACCAAATTCTATCCATTAGACAGTGGAAAATTGAGTCAACTTGAAAGATTACCAAAAAGAATTGCTGGAGACAAACAGATTTGATTAAGTTTGAACAGTTAGCATTTTTTGGTGGATGAGTCCAGTGAGGACAATGAAATATTGACAAAATAAAGAATTAAACTTCCTCCACCCATTGGATTGTGGGACACCTTCAATTTGCTACTCCACTTCACATAGAAAAAGATTAGAAAGGTTTACAATAATTACCAAGAGTCATCATCTCTGGGTTTTAGGATTATGGATGATTGTGATTATTTCATTCAATACTCTAAAATTTTTACAGAGAACTTTTATAATCATAAGAACCCATGAAGTTATTTTAAAAACCCATTTACCATACAGTATAATTAATCGGTGTCATTAATTTAATTGAAGGGTCATTAAAATTTTAGGGAAATCTATACACCTTAAATAATAATAAATATATATTACATCCAGATACCTCTACTCATGGTCTTATTTGTTAACCTACAAATGTTTCTTATAATCAAGTCAGAATGAAATTTGAGAAGACATCAATCCTAATAGAGGCCAGAAAAAAAGAAAATATAGGTAATATCAACATATATATTTTCACTTAAAAAGACCATAAATAACAAGTATTGGCAAGGATGTAGAGAAATTGGAACCCTTGTACCTTACTGGAGGGAATGTAAAATGGCACAGCCTCTTTAGAAAATAGTTTGGCAGCTCCTCCAAAAATTAAATATAGAATTAACATACGGTCTGGCAATTCTACTCCTAGAGACTCAAGAGACCCATACGTTCACACAAAACTTATACATGAATGTTCATATAAGCATTATTCATAATAGCCCAAAGAGGAAACAAACAAATGTCCATCAATTGATGAATGGCTTTGTAATACTTTAAGCAATAAAAAAAAAAAGAATAAAAAAAATTGATGAATGGGTAAACAAAATGAGGTTGGTATAGCCATACAATGGAATATTATCCAGAAATTAAAAGGAAGCATAATATATGCTACAATATGGAGGAACCTTGAAAATATCATGCTAAGTGAAAGAAGTCAGACACAAATGGCCGTATGTTATATGATTATATGAGTAGGAACAGGAAAATCTAAAGACAGAGAATGTAGATTAGTGGTTTCCAGGGTCTTGAGAAGAGGGAAATAAGGAGTGACTGCTAATGGGGACAGGGTTTTCTTTCGGGGTGATGGCATGTTTTGGTATTAGCTAGAAGTGCTGCATGATTTTGTGAATATGCCGAATTGCATACTTTACAATGGTAAATTTTATGGCATGTGAACTATATCAATTAAAAAATAAGAATACATAAAATAACAGCATTATTTAACTCAAGGAACTGTTTCATCAATGGCCCAGCTATGAGAGAATACTCCAGAATTCAAAGAATTATAAAAGATTGTAAAGCAGTTATTATAGTTGGAAGTTATTTCTTTTATTTGCTTTTAAATTTTCTCTTAATTTCTCCTTTATTTTCTGAGGTATCCCATAAAAACACAGGTTGTTGTTTTTTAAAAAAAAAGAATACATAATTAAACTTTTTGTCTCTATTACACCAGAGGTACTTCTATTTGAGACCTATTTCCACCTTTTTCTGGTAATGTGGCTCCTGTAATTGAAACAGAAAATTTCCTAAAAGGATTTGAATATGACTTATGATAGGGATAATCAGGAGCTTTCAAAGGCCCACATTTTTGGTGCAGATAGGGAAAAAAATAAAATAAGAATAGAAAACATTGTCACTGCCAATGGAAAGGTCATAAACCTGAGAGCATGAAAGGGCACACTTATATGAAGAGAAATGAGCCCATAAAACAAAGATTCATAAACATGAACCAACTAACTATGCAAAGTCTGAGAGTAAGTACAGGGCAAAATTGAGGGGAGTGAGCTCACAGATACCTTTATCAGAGCTGGGTCACTAATAAGAACAGAACCACATCCTGACAGTTAATTACATGTTCTATGGAAACTTCAGAGGTATTTCATGTGAACTCTATAAAAAATGGTTACTTCATCTAGTACTCATTAAAGTACAAAAACCCACAAATAAATTAGAAGTTGAAAGTTAAAATAGGAAGTCGGTTTTACTCAATTTTGAACCCACAACTTCAGAAACTATGACTGTACCAAATGCAGTGGTGTTCTACAGATATAATGTGGCTGGAAATGAAAATGCCATATTCCAGAACCGCCAGAAAGGCAGGGACACAGCACGCTCCGCAGACACGCTCACATTGCTTTTGCGCCTTCCTGAGCAGAGCTTCCATGTTACCTGCCTTCTGGATCATAAAGCCACCGAGAATGGAGTCGGCTCATTTCTGAGTTTAATAGAGAACGTCAGTGACTTGCTGAGGATTACATGGATGGTAGGTGGCAAAGCCAGGACAGGCAGTTTGATGTCCTGATTGCCAAAACAATGATTATCTACCACATTCTACTTGTAAATTTTTATTTTTTTTGTATTGGACCATGGCTAATATATAGTGAAGGCTTAACATGCCCCAATCTTAAGTTTACAGCTCAACTATTTTTTTACATAAATAAAACACTCATGTGACACTTCATCAATCAAGATACAGAGCATTTTTGGCAGCCCATCAAGTTCCTTTGTGCCCCAACCACTACTCTGGTTTCTACCATCATCCATTAGTTTTGACTGTTCTTGATCTTCATAAAAATGGAATCATGCAGTATGAATGTTTTGTGTCTAGCTCCTTTTACTTAACTTCTGTGCGAGTCATTCATGTTGTGGTGTGTGCTATTAGTTTGTTCTTCTTTATTGCTGGGCACCCTTTTTTCTCCTTTTTCTTGAGTCTGCCCTTTTCTCTTAAATGAGCAACTCAGCTCGGGAACCCATTAAGAGAAAAGTTTGGGAAATGTGGCTCTGAGTAGAAGAGAAAAGACTCTATTGTGTACAGGTAGTTGAGCTAATGCCAGCTGTCTCAAAGCTCTGGTCTACATCTCTAGGCTGAACTACAGGCTCTGCACATGAGAGGGGGCCAAAATCACCAAGAACAACGCAGCATGCTGAGTAGCCCACACCCAGACGTAACTGAGTCAGAGAGCCTTTGCTCTGAGTCATCTGAGCTGAGCTATGTCACTCTGCCCCACCTTTAGCCAAGTGAATGGGAGCTGAGTGTAGTGAAAATAAATCACTGGCCTGAGACCTTGGACAAGCGATTCATTGTCTCTGGGCTTCAGATTGCTAACATAAAGGGTTAGATGGAGTTGCTAAGGTCCCTGAAAATAAAAGAGAATGCAGAAGACCAATACTCACTTATTTCACACTGTTCTCCTTCTAGTCCTGGAGGGCAAATACACTTTCCAGGGTAGAAACAGGTCCCTCCATTAAAGCAGGTAGTTGAGCAGTTCGCTGTGAGAATGATAACAGGGTATTGCGTGAGATGGTAGGTTAAATCTAAAGAAGAAAAAACTTCACTTACAGTTAGGTGATACTTTGGAGGCATCTGCTTCTCACCCATTTACTTATGTAGTAAAGTACACCACTTTTCAAATACAGGAATTGGAACCAACTGCCTGACCATATGCAGACTCCAACAACATAATAAGATACCATACATGCTATATAGTACCCACCCCGAGGGGTTACATCTTAGTGGAAAGAGGTACAGTGTGTAAAAAATTATTTTTTATTTTCTTATAAATATCTATACCCTTAAAAGAAGACCACTATAAATCCCCCACATTTTTTTAGAAATTAAAACATTTTTAATGTAAAACAAACATAAAGCTATATGGATATGATAGAAATTTTGCATGATTTTTAAAGGTAAAATATAACCCTTCAAAGAAATTTGTTTGGACTACATCTTCAGCTTTCACCCTGTCCAAACCCAATTCATGTCACCTCCTCTCCAGTTAAGGTGACATTAAGTGGACCCTTTGCAAAGCTCCTCACTTATATTAGTACTAGAGGCATGGTGCACGAAGTTCGTGCACGGAGGGGGGGGGTTCCCTCAGCCCAGCCTGCCCCCACTCCAATCGGGGACCCCTCGGGGGATGTCCGACCACGGGTTTAGGCCAGATCCCACAGGTCAGACACCCCTCTCACAATCTGGGACCACTGGCTCCTAACCATTCACCTGCCTGCCTGCCTGATCACCCCTAACTGCCTCTGCCTGCCTGATCACCCCTAACTGCCTCTGCCTGCCTGATCACCCCTAACTGCCTCTGCCTGCCTGATCACCCCTAACTGCCCTCCCTTGCCAGCCTGATCTCGCCCCCAATGGCCCTCCCCTGATGGCCTGATCCCCCTAACTGCTGCTCTCTCCTGCTGGCCTGATCACCCCTAACTGCCTCTGCCTGCCTGATCACCCCTAACTGC
>NW_005364914.1:2998045-3016946 GCF_000412655.1 Myotis brandtii | reverse complement strand
GTCAGTTTCTATGCCAGTCAGCATCAAAAGCTCCACCTCCTAGGCAGCCATTGGCTCCTTACATTCACCCAGATTTGGTTCTGATTGGTCAGTTTCTATGCCAGTCAGCGTCTCTGGGCCTATCAATGGGGCCTGATCAGAAAGGTGGGGCTGATCAGCAGCTCCTGATGAGGCCTGGAGGGAAATGGAGGCACGGCTGTTGGCCAGGCTGGAAGAGAAAGAGAGGCTTTCTGACTCTTTATTATATAGATTCTTGAGCCAGATTTGCCTTAAAAGCTGTTTTCAATAGTGAAAGGGGGAAATACAATGTCTAAAGGGAAGTAATGTCCTACTTCCACATAATGCTCCATGGAAAACACCCCCCTTCCTTTTTTAAGCTAAAGGAAGAGGAAAATGAAGAAAACTTTCAAAGTTGAAATAGGTAAAAGAAAGAGAAGCCCTAAGTATTCAGATCCAACAAAGGAGAAAGCAACTTTTTTTTTTCAGAATAAGAACAGAGATTCATCTTATGTAAAAGGGATTTTTTAAAATTTGACTTTTTATGGTGTTTGGAAGAAAGGATCACTGTACTCAGGAAGAGACAGCCTGCCGACCCTCGTGAGGCCCCATAGGCAGGGAAGTGGCAGCAGCATGAGCCAGGGATGAAGAACTTGGGTATATTATTGTGGGCGTCCAATTCACTGGGCCATCCAGGTAAAAATCGACTGTGGGATTCGCACTAAACCCTCTCTCAGTGTCAATGTCTGAAATTTGACTGTTCACTGGCACCTAAAATAGAGGGAGGATAGAAATGGGGACGGGGGAGGGGAGGAAGGAGCAAATATCTAAAAATAGACAAGTTGGCTCATTCTATAAAAGAGATTAAAATAAAAGCTTGGATTCTCAGATTCTCAGCAATTCCAGTTATATAGCCTATTTGTTCTTGTCCTATATAAAACAGGCTAAAGTTGGCTATAGATGAACAAAAGCTGAAGTAACCTTCCAGTAGGAAAATCAGAAAGGCAATCCAAAAGTCATAAGTGTGTGCTTTCTTTGTGGAAAAGAAGTCCAACTAGAATGTTCTATGAATATCATAAATGAGAAATGTTTTTGTTTAAAATCCTAAGTATCTCTCAGCTTAAGACAATGATGTACTCATTTAGGCAAAATCAAGCCTCCTAGCATAGAGGCAGGGAGAGGCGGGGTGGCGAGGGAGGGGAGCAGCAGCATTTGGGTATAGGATTCAGAATTTGGATTTAGGAGAACCGGCTGTTAGAGTTTCCTCTTTGCTACTTGGTGCTAGGATTGTTAGGGCTGGAAGTTGAGTCTGTGAGTGCGTCCTGTCTCCCCACTGATCCCAGCTTCTCCTGGCGATAATATGATGTGAAAACATCAGGATCAGGTGCCCACTTGGCTGCAGCCCTCTGGGCATTGTCCCTTATTAACATGTAGGATGCAGTGAACCTGGGAGCTTATTTGAAAGTTACAGAATATGACAAAGCTGGTCATAGAGTCTGGCCACACTCTTAGTATTTGCATAATATGTTACTGTCCTGACCAAGCTCATCAACATTTCTGCTGTGCGATCATTCTTGACCAGAAAAATGAACCGCAGACAGTAAGTGACTTTCACAGGCACGGAGTGTACGCAGGCCAATACTTAACTACTCAGTTCCTGAAATTTGTGCCTGATGTTCCAAGAGCCAATGAAAATTACTCTTTAATGTTTCTTTAAATATATAGAGCGAAAGTCTAGCTCCATGCCAGTAATTAAACCGTTTTTCAGAAGCTCTATATTCCCTCTAAACAATAAAAGCATTTTTTGTTGAGGGAGTAAAACAATGTTTTTTAATGTTCCCTGGTCTCTAGTGAGACCAAATGAAATTTCAACAGATTTTCTAAAAGAATTTTAAAAATTATTTGGAATCTAACAAGGAAGAAAACTTTTCATTTAAAGGTAAAATAATGCCAAGTGTAAAATGTACTGGAATATAGATATTTTCCTTCAACAGTGATCATGTAGTGTTTGTGAACCCATACCGATAGAAAAAACAATGCCACTGACATTACACTGCGCAACCTACATCAATAACAGCTATCTCTGGGTAAGCAGGGCTCACAAATGTTGTTAAACCTGTTAATGCCTGAGTTCCTCATCCAAATCTTTGAAGGATTTGCTTTATTTCCTAATAGTTTTGACATAACATGAATTTAATTCAGCTTCAAGAAATGCCCAATTTTGAAATAGCAGAGATGCTGAATGCTAAATTTAGACAAGTAAAAAAAAACACAAAGATTCACAATAAAGAATTTTACTCTTCAAGAAATGCCCAATTTTGAAATAGCAGAGATGCTAAATGCTAAATCTAGACAAGTAAAAAAAACAAAGATTCACAATAAAGAATTTTACCCACTGGCTGTTAATTATTATCAGTGTCATCAGTGCTTAATTTTTATGAATACAAAATTTTTAAATTGTTTCTAACCCAATGCTCTACTTTTAAAAGATTATCTACACTAATAAAAGAGAAAGATGCAAATTGACCATACCTTTGCGATGTCCACCAGCCAATCAAGAGTGAGCATGCAAATTAACCCAAGAAAGATGGCAGGTTAATTTGCATACGCAGGCACCGAGTGGCCAGGGGCGTTCCTCACCTCCCCAGCTGCTCCAGGCCTCTGGGCAGTGTGGGAAGGCATAAAGGCGGCTCTGGCCGGAGTGAAGACGGTGCCGGCAGCCAGGGGAAGGAAGGCCCATTCTTGCACGAATCTTTGTGCATCGGGCCTCTAGTTTAAAAATAAAAGGTAGAGATGGTCTCACATATTATCTCAATTAGCTGTGGGGTGGAGTATCAGGGGTCAGTGGTTAATTTCCAGTTAAGGAATGGGAAAAGCAGGACCTACAGAGATATCGAGATATTTGCCCAGATCCAGAGTGACTCCTGGAGGAACCAGAACCCGAAACAGGTGGCCTGAGTGTCAACATGGTACAGTGGAAGACATGAACCAAGCCCCTCAAGCTCTGTAAACCTCATTTAACTGGGAAAGTGATGGGTAACATTTTATATATCTCAAAAGGTTGTTGGGAATAAAGTCAGATAATTGTATGAAAGTACTCTATCAGAAAATAGCAGGCAATTTTTATTCTGACTCATGCTCTTTCCTTTAGCTTTTCTTCCTTTTATTATTTATTTTTTAAAGCTGCTCATTTCAGTCTTAATTGGTGCTAACTGCATTATCACTGAAGAGACATTTCTAAAAAATAACACTCATTTTATTTCAAGCATATATTTATTTTAAAAATAGTGCTCTACGCATGCAACCATTACTTTTAACACAAGGACAATTTCATTAAATGCATATCCTTTGCAGTATATTATTTAATCTTTTTCCATAAAAGATGTGAACTGGGCAAAATAGGTATCTTGTAAAGAGTATAAATCATTCAATAATAGTTAGGACTGAGTGTGAGTTCACTTTTTAAGAGTAACTCTGGCTGTGATGCTGCATTATAGGAAGGTGGAACCTGATCTCTCAGGGATGTGATCTGTAAACAGAGCATTGAACTGGGGGTCAGTGGACTTCTAGGTCAGACAATTTGGAGCAGGTTGTTTCATCTCCGTCTTAAAAAACTTATTAGGACCTACCAAAAACCCATGTGGCAGGGACAGCTAGTTCACAAAAATCCAGCTCCCCTTCCATTCAATTGTCAGTGGAAGACAGCTGCTCTGCCAGGGATGACATTTCTCCTGCCTGCATCTAGGGAGAACCATGGGGTTAATTCCTACCTATGGAATAGGTATGGAACTTTCGTGGGTCACTACTGAGCCAGGTTTGTGTGTGTGTGTGTTTTATTTTTAAGTGGTGCCTGCTCCAATCTCTCTTTCTCTGCTTATTGGCTGGATCCAAAGAGCTCCAAAACTCTACAGAGGACCACAGATGGAAGGCCCCGGAGTCCCTGAGTCACCGCATGGAGCAAAGCTGCCCTGCCCACTGACCAGGTAGGTAATTCCTGCACAGGAGCATTCTGTAAGTGAAAATAAACTTTTACCGTGTTAAGCTACACTATAAGTTGAGGTTAAAGTTATTACAGCAGCCAGCTAAGTGACACACACTGTTATTAAGAGTGATGATATATTAAATATGTCTTTTATCAAACATTTAAAAAGTAAATAGAGCCCTGGCCAGTATGCTAAGTGGTTAGAGCACCAGCCTGGGCACCAAGGGGTCAAGAGTTTGATACCCAGGGGCAAGTACCTGGGTTGCAGGCTCGAGCCCCAGACCTGTCGGGGCATGTGTGGGAGGGAACCAATTTGTGTGTCTCTCTCACATCCATGTTTCTCTCTGTGTCTCTCCCCCTCCCTTCCTCCCTTCCATTCTCTCTAAAAATCAATGAAGAAAATATCCTTGGGTGAGGATTAACAAGAAAAAGCAGGAAGGTCCTTGTTCTTAAAAAACAACAACACCTGTTACCTTTATCACAATTGACTCCATAGAATCCAGGTGGGCAGATGCAGAAACCAGGAGTAACACAAAGCCCGCCATTCATACATCGCGGTGTGCAAAGGGCTAGTAGGGAGAGAGAGCTCTGATTAAGGCCAAGTAGGGTTTTGGGGCAGCAGCATTTTAAAAATGTCAATGCGATAACAGATCCACAATTTCAAGCTTGCTGGTTGACTAAACAACTGTCACTCTTAAGAGATGTAAGTTCTCTAAATTAAAATTTATTTTTGTGCTATAAATAAGAATGTTTTTTCATAATGGTTTTTTTTTTTTTTTTACCATTTTCATGGAAGAGAATTTTGGAATTGTTCTCTTTGAATGACTGATGAAAATTTGCCCAGAATTATTATTTCAACTAAGATGTGGTCTTAAGACTGTAAATATTTTTTTCCTGCCCTATTTCCTTGATTTTCTAAAATAAAATGCAAACAAGACAAATTCTTACTTCTTGAAAATGAAAAATATATTCATTATTTTGGTCAAATAAACTCTTAGTATTTAAGTATATTATGGTTAATACACATTTTCTCTTTTTTTATCTGTTTTTTTTCATATAACTTCCTGAATAGTGATTTCACTTAAATGGATGTACTCACTACACAAATGATATTCATCTTTTTTTTTATTTTTTGCCTTAAAGAAACTTCATAACTCAGGGATAGACTTAATTGTGAATTAAGTTACTTTTAATTGGAGAAGCAACTTTCAAATCAATCAGAATACTAGCTTTTAAAATGCAACTTAGGTAGAGTGAAAAAAACTCAAAACTTTTATAAGATAATGTCAAAGTATAGTATATATAATCGTTAATATTTTTCGGGGTCAGGGAAAGGGAAGAGTGGCCACAAAAAATGTAGACATTGCGCCAAAGTTCTCTGACCCTGTCACCACATATTTGGATTTAACAAAAAACCATTCCTAGACGAAATAATTTTCAATAGCTCTTCTGTGGCTTTTTGGAGATTTCGTCAACCCTTATAATGTGACCAGAAAAATAATTTCAGGGGATGTGTTAAAAGTTCATGTGGGGCTCCTGTGTGACCTCCATGTCCTTAGGGAGCAAGCCAGGGAAGCGCCTTTACCTTTCTCACAGTGAGGGCCATAGAATCCATCAGGGCACTCACAGACACGCCTCTCATTACAAAACCCTCCATTTCGGCACCCTCCTGGGCATTCAGCTTCACCAAAGAGAAAGAAACAAGATTAAGTGGACACCTTTGAAATGTTGGGTGAACTACAGCGAGCATGAAGAGGGAGTGGTCATTTTTCCACAGTGCACCAATGATCATAATTCATTGAATACCGATACTTCTACCCCTTTCTCTCTAAACCACTTGGACTTCAAGTCTTCAAAATAAGATTGTGTATCTCTCAATCTGACTTCGAACAGTAGGGGACTCATGGAAGAAGGCAAAGAAAGCCTTATTCTGCCGTCACCCCCACCTGTCAATCTACTGTACCTCCTTAACTTCATGCTGAAATGGAGTGAATGACCGTGCTCTCAATATTCACTCTCAGAGGGTGGAATGATCTCTTGGTGCATCTTTACAGCACGGAAAGTTTCCAGAGCTTAAATTCTACGCTGGAAAAGTGTGTACCAGGATGGGAAAGGAGCCAGGCCTGCATGCTTAAGTGGGCATCCAGAGTGTGGGGATGAGGGGCCTTTGCCTGGTGGAGATCGCAAGCATAATGGTGGCACCCTGTCCTCCATGGAAGTCAGCAGCACCAAGCTTTGGGCAGGGGAGTGGGGAGTGTTGCCTTGACGGGTGGCAGTTGCTGCTATGACTGCCAACCTTGCTATGAGGATCCAGAACAAGAAAAGGGGGGAAGTCATGACCATAGGTGAGATACCCCTGAGGACTCCCAAAGGTTGCATTGGACGAGGGGAAGGAGGGGGGTAGAAGGCAAGGCATTTTGAAGGAGGTATTAGAGTTCCTAAAATAGGAGTGGGGTCAAAGCAGAGAAAGTCTTTCTAGGTACAGTTACTGGCCCCTGTGTGTATCACCCGCTCCTCCCATTGGTATGATTATAATTACACTAACACTTACCTACCTACCTACCTACCTATCTATAATTTTTTACCCAAATCACACCTGGAAGCCTTATGAGTCCTCCCATTGGTATGATTATAATTACACTAACACTTATCTACCTACCTACCTGCCTATAATTTTTGACCCAAATCACACCTGGAAGCCTTATGACCTTTCTCTTGAGTCACCATCACTGATTACCTTGTTGACACGTTTTAAAGAAGATAGCATTCTGAGGCGTTTGTAGGATGGTGTTGCCTTCAGAATTCATTACAATCACATTCACTTCAAATGCTGCCACTCCATCTTGTTTTCCAAGGCATGGGAAACCAACTTGAACAACTAAAGAAAAAGAAAGTATTGAGAAATTGTTTATCCATTCCCTTCCAGTTTTACAGAAATCCTGGTAAGAGAGACAAAGAACAAAGCAATAATGTTCACATTTCATTATTTGACATCCTTGTACCTCCACTGAAGTAGGGAGTGCATTTTGATCATCTGGACATTCTCCACAGAACTTGTACATGATGCTGGGTGGAGAAAGAATGGATTACCCTACTAATACGGAATTGGGATATTTTGTTTGTAGTCTGACTTGTACTATCCCAAAAAGATTTTCTCTGAAAAGTAAAGGTACAAATAGGCAGCATAGATTAATTAGTCACGGGGGAAAATTTTGTGGGTATCTTCACCAGCTTCCATATAATCCAAAAAACAACTAGAACTCAGCATTTGAGAATCCATTAAATAAAGCCCTATAAGCAATACCCCACTAGTTTACTCTGTGTGCTTGAAAGTGACAAAGTACCTTCTTTGGAAATATTCTGTAAATCAGACTAGACTCCAATCACTGAACTGAGTTAATGAAGTTAATATTTTCTCAGGCTATTGGTTAATATTAAGAAGTGTCCATATCTTGAGGAATCTAGAAGAGAGGTTGGTGTGATTAAAATAATCTCATGATAGCCTTATTTCTAACGGTTTAGGTTCCTAAAGAGGAGGCCACTTCTATTTTGTGAATCTAGTCATCATTTAGGGTGTGTATGTGCTGACTTAGGAACTAACGGTGCTGAACATAGAGGGCAAGAAGGGCACCAATGGTGGGAATTGGCTCAAGTCACTGGCTGAGAGACTGATCATGTAAATGTCTAAAAGCCACTTGATTATCATAACATATCTACTGGGACTGATCTAGCTGATCCATTAGACTTTAGTTCTTCCTTAGAAATAGGAAAAAATATGGCTAAGAGATATACACATGAAATTTTGCTTCACTTTGTTTTTGTGTGGCAGGTAATAGCTACTGCCAAGTTTGGGAAAGGTATACCAAGCCAAGAAAAATCCTTTCCCTTTAGAGTTTTCATAAGCCTTTCCCTTAGGTTTATAAGAAAAAATGAGCTGGAAATTGGTCTGCTCTTTTCCATATGTCACTGCACACAAGCTTGGTCATACAATCTTAACGTGCTTTGGCAACCAATACTACTCGCAAGATTTTGGCATTGTCACTGTTCATTACTGTTCCAATCTCAAAGTAACACGGATTTCCAGTTCTCCTTAACCTTAAGATGTTAGCATTGCAAATAATCAATTATGTGATGAAAAAGATATACACATATTTTTTTTAATATATTTTATTTTTTACAGAATGGAAGGGAGAGGGACAGAGAGCCAGAAACATCGATGAGAGAGACACATCGGTCAGCTGCCTCCTGCACACCCCCCACTGGGGATGTGCCCACAACCAAGGTACATGTCCTTGACCAGAATCGACCCTGGGACCCTTCACTCCCCAGGCCGACACTCTAGCCAGTGAGCCAAACCGGCCAGGGTGATATACACATATTTTAACAGAATAAAAAGAGAAAGCTGAAGGTGTGTCTGAAGTTCCAAAGTAAAACTGTCCCCATTGAAAGCCTTGGTTTCACAGAAACATGAACAGACTGTTAACCTCAGAGGGAAGGTGGGTGGGAAGAGGTCAACCAATAAACTTATATGCATATATGCATAACCTGTGGATACAGACAGTATGGTGGTGAGGGCCTGGTGGGGGGGAGATGGAAGCGGGCTGGAAGAGGTTAATGGGGGAAAAGGAAGACTATGAAATCCTTTCAACAATAAAGATGGGTGGAAGGAAGGAAGGAAGGAAGGAAGGAAGGAAGGAAGGAAGGGAGCGAGGAAGGAAGCCTTGGTTTAATGAAATCTTATATATGAAAATGCCAGTTTACAAAACACAGAAAGCTATTGTGGGGATTTCCACTTCAGCTGGAAGCAAAGGAGCTGATGAAGGATTTCTTTCACCTGTTAACTCTGTAATAATTTTCACTTTGTTCAATTATAAATTTTTATTTTTCTCATGAATATTTTTTGGCTTATTATTATTAATTAAATTTATTGGGATAACATTGGTTAATAAAATTAAAAGTATTTCATAGTCCTCCTTTTCTCCCCATTAACCTCTTCCAGCCCACTTCTGTCTCCCCCCTACCCCCCTATCCCACAGGCCCTCACTACCATATTGTCTATATCCATAGGTTATGCATATATGCATATAAGTTCATTGGTTGACCTTATTGGTTTCGAGTGTACACTTCTATGATACATCATCTGTATAGTACATTGTGTGCCCACCACCCAAAGTCAAATCTTCTTCCATCACCATCGACTACCTTTAGCTCAGCGGTTCCTTCGAATCAAGCCTGTTCTCATGAATCCTCAGCATGGATAGGTAGGCCAATAATTGCCCCAAGGTAAAGTTCATTGGTTGACCTTATTGGTTTCGAGTGTACACTTCTATGATACATCATCTGTATAGTACATTGTGTGCCCACCACCCAAAGTCAAATCTTCTTCCATCACCATCGACTACCTTTAGCTCAGCGGTTCCTTCGAATCAAGCCTGTTCTCATGAATCCTCAGCATGGATAGGTAGGCCAATAATTGCCCCAAGGTAAAAAAAAAATGAAAAAAAAAAAAAAAAAAAAAGGCGGGGAGGGGGCGGGGAATGGAAGAACCTGAATGGATACTTAAAGATAGACCTTTAAGAATCTTCCTCATCACATGTCATTATCCACACCATTATGTTCCAGGTGTATCTTTTTCCTGGACCTTATTCAGCCTCCACTTTGCAGCCCCCCCAATTCTTTCAAAGAGGCTTTCAAGTTTTATTTTAGCTTTCAGAATATTGGTATGCCAGAGATGTTTGTAAGTAAGTGCTTGTTACTGTTTATCAGCATTGTTAAGAAGAACTGCTAGTTTGTCCATATTTTCAGATGTGCTAAAAGCAAACCATTTTCAAATCTGGCTAAGGTACGATTGCATGTTCACATGCTCCCATCATCTGGGGGTGCTTCTAGAGGGTTTGGAGTGCTCGCATGAAAGTGTGTGATTTGCTAACCTGACCTCTAAGTCCGTCAAAGTGAAGAGATGCACAGAGAGCTCCGGCCTGGGGTTCTAAAACAGATGGCTCTGAATCATCCCAGGGGAGAAAAACCAGGATGTAAAATCCAATAGAAACTTCAAGGAGGAAAACACCATAAATAACTTTCTTTAGGGTTTTCAAGATGATTTTTCCCTCTAAATGGTTAAATACAAGTTTGAGTCAAAATACATACCAATTCATTGAACAGGTGAAACTTTATTGAGTAATTACTATGTGCCAGTCACTGTTCTAAACACTGAGGATACTTTAGTGGGAAAGACAAATGAAAACCCCTGCTCTTTTTGGTGATTATGTTTCAGTGATTTATTTTGAAGACATCTGTGATAGTAAAATATTTTAATCATTTAAAAAATCTCGAAAAAATCTCCATTCATTGATAGACACTTAGGTTTCTCTGGCTTGGCTATTGTAAATGATGCTGCTATAAACACGTGGGTGTAGATATCTTTTTGAGTTAATGTTTTGATTTCCTTTGGATATTTCCTAGAAGTCAAATTGCTGGATCCTATAGTAGTTTACTTTTTTATTTTTGAGGAACCTCCAAACTGTTTTGCATAGTAGCTGTACCAAATTACATTCCCACCAACAGGGCAGAAATGAGCCCTTTCTTCACATCCATGCCATCATTTGTTATCTCTTGTCTTTCGATAATAGCCATTCTAACAAGGCATGAGGTGTCTCATTGTGGCTTTTCTTTTTTTTTTAAATTTATCTTTATTGTTGAAAGTATTACAGATGTCCCCCTCTTTTTCCCTATTGACTCTCTCTACCCAGCACTCACCCCTCCCAGGCTTTCACTACACTATTGCATATATGCATGTAAGTTCCCTGGTTAATCTCTCCCCTCCCACCCACTCCCCACCCCTGCCTTCCTTCTGAGATTTGTGAGTCTGTACGATGCTTCTATGTCTCTGGATCTATTTTGTTCATCAATTTATTTGGTTCATAAAATTCCACATATGAGTGAGATCATGTGATACTTAAGCTTTCTCTGACTGGGTTATTTTGCTTTCATTGTGGTTTTAATTTGCATTCACCTAATGACTCATAATGTTGAGCATCTTTTCATGTACCTGTTGACCTTTCATATATCTTCTTTGGAGACATGTCTACTCAGGTTCTTGGCCCATTTTTAAATTATTTTCTTTCTGCTATTGAATTGTATGAGTTCTTTATATATTTTCGATATTAAACCTTATCAGGTATATGGTTTGCAAATACTTATTCCCATTCCATAGGTTTTCTTTTCACTTTGTTGATGGTTTCCTTTGCTATGCAGAAGCTTCTTAGTTTGATGTAATCCCACTTGTTTATGGTTTATTTTTTTGCTTGTGTTTTAGGTGTCATATCCAAAAAGTTACTACCAAGACCTATGTCAAGGAGCTTTATGCCTGTGCTTTCTTCTAGGAGTTTCATGGTTTCAGGTTGTACATGTAAGTCTTTAATCCATTTTGAGTTCCTTTTTGTGAGTGGTGGATATGTTAGCCTCATCTTAGCCACTGACTCTACCCAGACTAGATCACTTTCAGTTCCCAAAGATGTGGCCCACCCCCACACTGCCCTGACTGCCTAGGTTGTGACAGACTCCACACCTGCTGTGTGGAGTGCTCTTTCTCCTCCTTCTGTCCAGTGTCCTTCCACTCACCTTTCTAGATGCAAATTAAACTGCATCTGCTCTCTGGAGCCTTTCCGAACACCCACTGCCTATGTCACTTAAGTTACCTATTTCACAAACACCTCTCTCTCTCCATGATGGCATCATAATGTCATGATTTAGTTATGATTCTGCAATCTTTGCTAGACCTGAGATTTTCAAAGGCAAGGACCATATCTTATTTGTTTTTGTAATCTAAGCATCAAATATTTGTCTGTCACAACCTAGGCACTGACAGACACAAAGATATACTTCATGGGAGACACAGCCATATCCTTTATACACACAGGCCTACACTTTCACATATACACATGCACACTCACACTACACAGAAAGAGACAAGAATTCACCATAGACAGTGGGAGATATAGGTGATAGGATATTAACAACATGCACCCAGAAAAACACATGTATAAAGAGAAAGAGACAGTGAAAGCAGAAAAAGCATAGTCTCCACTTCCAAAGAATAGTAGAAATGTGAAAATTACGTTGTGCTTTTACAACAATAATGAATAGAGAGCCATTTTTACCAAAAGCTAGATGAAATTAGGCCAGATGCTGTAAAATCCAATGTGGTCTAGGTTGTATAATTGAAACTGAGGTAAATGAAAACAACTCAGAAAAACTAAAGCAGATTGCACATAACTCACATGGCGTTCAAGTACACACTGATGCGCGATTGATTGCATATAAACAACCTCTTCTACAGAAGTAAACAACAAACGTATTCTGACGAAATACCTCTTCCACGCTGAGATGAGCATGGTGCTCATGCAGCCTCAGCCTCAGCCTCAGCCTCAGCCTCCGGTCATCAGAGCCACTGCCCTCACAAGGGAGAAGTTTTTGGGGGGGGGGGGGGGGAGCTCATTCTCAGCACCATGTGATTATACGCTGCTCCGGGATTATAAGCCATCCACACAAACAGTCCTCAGTGCTCGGAGCTGTGCTGACAGCCATTCATTCTCTCAGCAAATACTGAGCCACCTCCTCTGGGCTTCACTTTCTGCTAAGGACTGGGGCTCCAAGACGATGGTCCTCCCAGCCTCAGCACCTATTTAAACGTTTCTAGACATTGGGTTCCTGAAAGTCTTGGTTGAGAAATACCGCTGCTCTCTTGGTTTCCTGGTATGACAGAGACGGAGTGTTCAAAGAGGCAAAGCCTGGGCTTTATGGAAACTTTATGTTTTTTGTTATCCAACTCCGTTATTTTACGGAACCACCCTGCAGTTTGTATTTCCTGTTTTTGATCCCTGCAGATGCCAGAGGCAGGCACTTCATAACTGTTAAAGATCAAGAGTTTTCTTTTTCAATGGGTAGGCATATAAGGAGTCAGTGGGATAAAAGAATGGCTTAGCAGCTTGGGGGTATAAAATAGGCCAGTAGAATAATGAACACTACCTGAATGCTTAGGAGCAAAGACACACTGTTTTGGTTACTTTGTAATAATTCAAGGTACCCTCATTGTTCCTACTGTGGGGACTGAGCTAATGAGGCTAATGAATAACTGCCCTGCAATGGACTGAAATTCCCATAAACTTCTTGCACCTGCATTTTTTGCAAACAAATCCTACATCTGCCACCAAAACCTGTTGTGTGGGGGAGTTGTACATACAAAGTGTGTGTGTGTGTGTGTGCACAAGTCACCTGGTCCTGGAAGGTGTGTTCTTTTTCACGTCTCCTTGCCCAAAGCATCATCCATTTTCCCCCCTCTAAATTTTATTACTTACTAGAGGCCTGGTGCATGAAAATACATGCACTGGAGGGGGGTCCCTCAGCCCGGCCTGCCCCCTCTCATAGTCTGGGAGCTCTCAGGGGCAGGAGGCAACCTGGTGATCAGGGGAAGGTGACGCCCCATCACACCTCTGCTGCTGCCACTGCCAGCAGCAAAAGCCTCAGCCGGCTTTGGTTACCTGAGCCTCCGGCGGCCCTGGGCGTCTGGGCAGCCGCCATCTGAGGCTTGCCTGTGCCTCGCGCTGGCCCTGGGCGGCTGGGAGGCTGAGGGGACTGGGGGACTCTGGAAGCAGGAGTGTGCCTGCTGCCTCGGTGGGGCTGAGGGGACTGGGCGCTGCCATCTTGTGGCTGTGGGTGCCACCATCTTTGAGGGCGTGGCAGTCAATTAGCATATTCCCTCCTTATTGGCTGTGGGCACCACCATCTTTGCAATGGTGTGAGGGTCAATTAGCATATTCCCTCTTTATTAAATAGGATGATGGTCCCTAAACATGGTCTATTAAAATAGTCTCACATCATATGTTCAAACTCTTATTGTTTCAATATCTTAAGAAGTAGAATTTCAGTAAGCTTTTTTTACTACTCACAAAAAGTGAATAAAGCTGGGAAGATTTAAGCTTCAAGCATTAAATTATAAATTCAAAAATTTAAGACTTATTGAGCAGGTGTAACTGTGTCATTAATGTAATTATGCATTTTAGCCTGGCTGGCGTAGCTCAGTGGTTGAGCATTGACCTATGAACCAGGAGGTCACAGTTTAATTCCCAGTCAGGGCACATGCCTGGGTTGCAGGCTCCATCCCCAGTAGGGGGCGTGCAGGAGGCAGCTGATCAATGATTATCATCATTGATGTTTCTATCTCTCTCTCCCTCTCTTTTCCTCTCTGAAATCAATAAAAATATATGTAAAAAAATAAAAAAGTAACATGATATGAGACACATGACATGGCCATATTCCAGAACTTGGTGGCCAGAGTGTCTTTTGTGTCTCCATGATGTAGTAAAGCCCCAGCAATGCCATCTGAGTGGAATTAGGATATCCCTGTCTCTGGGATGGGATATCCCTGCCCCTGCAGCCACGTATCACAGGCTACTGAATCTCCAGAACCCAAGGCCTCATTCATTCACATGGGCTTTCGAGAACCTCAAGCCCATCTAGATTGGAAGCAGATCCTCTGGGTGGGCTGCTAGTCACACCTGCAGCACTGGGATGACCCAAGAGAAACTCAAATTCACTCTTCCTGTCCACACTCACACTGGCACTGTGCCAGGAAATTAGGAAGGCTCTGTGCTCATTCAGTCCCCAACTCTTACGCTGGGATATGGCAATCCTGAGCCATTGGAAGTAGTAGATAACTGTAAACTGATTTCCTAATTTTTTAATAGATTTAAATTAGCTCCTAATGAGATTTTCATTTGACATCTGACAAAATTAATCTAACATCTCTCTAGAACAGTGGTTCTCAACCTTCCTAATGCCGCGACCCTTTAATACAGTTCCTCATGTTGTGGTGACCCCCAACCATAAAATTATTTTCGTTGCTACTTCATAACTGTAATTTTGCTACTGTTATGAATCGTAATGTAAATATCTGATATGCAGGATGTATTTTCATTGTTCGCGACCCACAGGTTGAGAACCACTGCTCTAGAAGAAGACTAATTAAAAAAAGAGGTTATCTTATCAGTTATCTAAAAAAATATTATAAAACTACAAATAATACAGTATTAGAATAAACAGTATGCTCTAAAACAACCCCTATGTATAAAAGAAGTTAATATGAAATAAAGAGCATATCATGAATTGATTCAACATCTCAAATTGGTAAAGTTGATGACTCAGAAAAATAATTCAGGCGACAGCCTTACCTCAAACAATTGCCAAAATAAATTTATATAAAACATTAGAAGCATGTGTAAGTTATCACTTACCTGCTCTTTAAAAGAGAAATTAATTTCAAAGCATAAAAGTAATTTTAAAAATCACAAAGAAAAGATAGGTTTGACCACATAGAGTTTTAAAGACCCTGCAAACTCCACCTGCCTCAAAAAATATAAAAATAATACATTTAAAAAGAACTGCACTAATTTGAAAGAATATACATACCCCTATGTTCATTGTAGTGTTATTTACAATAACCAAGCTATGGAAGGAACCCAAGTGTCCATCAATAGATGAATGTATAAAAAAGCTGTGGTACATATATACACAATGGGATACTACTCAGCCTCAGCCATAAAAAAAAGAAGGATCTCTTTATGACAGCGGATGATTATGCTAAATGAAATAAGCCAGTCAGAGAAAGACAAGTGCCATATGATCTCACTCATATGTGGAATCGAATGAACAAGATAAACTAACAGCCTGGCTGGTGTTGCTCAGTGTCAATCTATGAACCAAGAGGTCACGGTTCGATTCCAGGCCAGGGCACATGCCCGGCTGCAGGCTCGATCCCCAGTGGGGAGTGTGCAGGAGGCAGCCAATCAATGATTCTCTCTCATTACTGGTGTTTCTCTCTCTCTCTCTTCCTCTCTGAAATCAATAAAAAATATATTTAAGCAAACTAACAACAAAATAGAAACAGACTTAAAGATAGAGAACAGACTGACAGGTGTCAGAGGGGAGGGGCATGGTGAAAAAAGGTGAAGGGATTAAGAAAAAAAAACAAAAAACTCATAGACACAGACAACAGTATGGTGATTACCAGAGGGAAAAGGGGAGATAAATGGTGATGGAAGGAGACATGTTCTGAGTTGGTGAATACACAATACAATATTGTAGAATTGTACACCTGAAACCTACATAATTTTATTAACCAATGTTACCCCAATGCATTCAGTAAAAAAGAAAAGAGTTGCATCAAAAGGTAAATGTACTTAGCATATAGAGAGCTTTGCAAATCAATAAGAACACTATTATTTCAATGTAAAAATGAGGGTGGTACACAGACATTTTACATTGTCTTAACAGATAAAAGTGAATGTTCTACCTCAATAGGAATTTTAAAAAGTCAAATTAAAAGAACACTGAGAAACCACTTTTCACTTTTTAAGTCAGCCAAGCAGTTAAGATGATTAATAACCCATGTTGAGCGGTTACACACAGTAAGCCAGGCACTCTCCCACGCTGCTAGCCAGGGTGCAAATGGGGGCAAGCGTGGTGGAAAGTAATTGCATTTTGACAATTTGTTCTAAGAGCCTTTTAAAAAGTGCATCGTTCATATCCTTTGACATAATAATTCGACTTCTAAGAATCTATTTTACCAAAATAACGAGATGAGCACCAAGATTTTGACACACACATTAATCAACAAGTATTTTCTGAATGCCTGCTCTGTGCTGGGCCCTGTGTTGGCAGTTGCGGTGAATAAAACACAGAACTCCTGCCCAGTGACTCTCTGCTACTTAAAAAGGATGTATATTGTGATATTTCTAGATTCAGACCCTGAAAACAGTCTAAGTAGCACACAATAAAGGAATGAGTAAATAAATCATGTCAGGTTCATAAAATGGAATATTATAAGAGCATTAAAAACAACTTCTGGAAAAATCTATGAAACAGGAAAATGCTTATGTTAAAATGTTAAAAGCAAAAAAAAAAGGTATTGATGCAAAACCAAAGATATATAATTTTACCACAATTATGAAAAATATGCTCATAGAAAAAAGACTGGAGAAAATAATTGGGAGAGACCAAGATGGCGGCATAGGTAAACACCGGAGACTGCTGCCGCAAACAACCACTTCAAAAATACAACTAAAAGACGGAACGGACATCACCCAGAACCACAGGAAAGCTGGCTGAGGAGAGACTCTTCAACTAGAAGGAAAAATAACAGCACACCGAGGCTCAGAGGAGGCGCAGTGTGGAAAATACTCAGGTGCGGAGGTGCGCGCGCAAAGCGGGCTGGTGGCTGAGAGCGCGGTTGTCGTTTTCGGTCAGGGGGGAGTCTCAGACTCTGAGCTCCAGATACGGGCGAATCGCTGGGGACTCGGACCCAAACGGGAGAAGCGGGAGTGTCTGGCATCAGTTGGAAGGCAGCTTTCCCTCCGAGGTTTGCAGCGGTTCCGGGGGTTCTGAGAAGCAGAGCCTCTGGGAACAGGACTGAGGGCACCATAACGGCTCCCTCCGCCCGCCCTGTTGAGCCCGCCCCGCCCAAGCCCTGCGCAGAGCCATTTGCCGGATCGCCTCAGGCAAAGGCTAGATTAGCACCTCCCCAGAGGACAGAAGTTTTCCGCGGCAGACACAGCTGATTCACACAGCCAGTCGGCCTGGTGGTCAAATCCCTCTAGTATTAACTACAACAATCAAGGCTCAACTAGAACAAGACTGCGCACAAAGACCACTAGGGGGTGCACCAAGAAAGCATAAAAAATGCGGAGACAAAAAAACATGACAGAAATGGAGGATATAGAGCTAAAAATCGCAATTTTGAGGGCTTGCAAAAATGTGCTAGAAGCTGTCAATAAACTTGAGGAGAGAGTCACGAAAACTAATGAGACCCTCGATGCTATGATAAAGAACCAACTAGAAATTAAGCATACACGGACTGAAATAAAGAATATTATACAGACACCCAATAGCAGACCAGAGGAGCGCAAGAATCAAGCCAAAGATTTGAAATGCGAAGAAGCAAAAAACACCCAACCGGAAAAGCAAAATGAAAAAAGAATCCGAAAATACGAAGATAGTGTAAGGAGCCTCTGGGACAGCTTCAAGCGTACAAACATCAGAATAATAGGGGTGCCAGAAGATGAGAGACAGCAAGATATTGAAAACCTATTTGAAGAAATAATGGCAGAAAACTTCCCCCACCTGGTGAAAGAAATGGACTTACAGGTCCAAGAAGCGCAGAGAACCCCAAACAAAAGGAATCCAAAGAGGACCACACCAAGACACATCATAATTAAAATGCCAAGAGCAAAAGACAAAGAGAGAATCTTAAAAGCAGCAAGAGAAAGAGACTCAATTACCTACAAGGGAATACCCATACGACTGTCAGCTGATTTCTCAACAGAAACTTTGCAGGCCAGAAGGGAATGGCAAGAAATATTCAAAGTGCTGAATACCAAGAACCTACAACCAAGAATACTTTATCCAGCAAAGCTATCATTCAGAATTGAAGGTCAGATAAAGAGCTTCACAGATAAGGAAAAGCTAAAGGAGTTCATCACCACTAAACCAGTATTATACGAAATGCTGAAAGGTATCCTTTAAGAAGAGGAAGAAGAAAAAGGTAAAGATACAAATTGTGAACAACAAACATGCATCTATCAACAAGTGAATCTAAGAATCAAGTGAATAAATAATCTGATGTACAGAATGAACTGGTGATTATAATGAATCAGGGACATAGAAAGGGAATGGACTGACTATTCTTGGGGGGGAAAGGGGAATGGGAGATGCGGGAAGAAACTGGACAAAAATCGTGCACCTATGGATGAGGACAGTGGGTGGGGAGTGAGGGCGGAGGGTGGGGTGGGAACTGGGAGGAGGGGAGTTATGGGGGAAAAAAAAAAGAGGAACAAATGTAATCTGAACAATAAAGATTTAAAAAATAAA
>NW_005364914.1:2965182-2998014 GCF_000412655.1 Myotis brandtii | reverse complement strand
AAAAAAAAAAAAAAAAAAAAAAAAAGAAAATAATTGAACATGTTAACATAAGTGATCTGTATTTTTCTAAAAGTCATAAAACCTGGGCTCTAGTCTCAGCTCCATTGCTTATTACCAATATGACTTTGAGAAAGTCAATTAAACTTCATAAACCTTCATTTTCTAATTTGTAAAATGGAGCTGTAATTCTGGCCTTGACGGCCTCCCAGAACTCAAATTAGATAATGCATGAATGGGTACTTTGCAAACTAAAAGCTCTAACTAAATATTACATACTTTTATTTTCTTAGCAAAGAAGAATGATTAGATCTGAAAGACTAAACCCCTTTCTTCCACTTTTTTCATATGGAAAATTCCTATTTAATATAGTAGTACCACCTTACCTGTGAAGGAGATGTTCCAAGACCCCCAGTGGATGCCTAAAACCACAGACAGTACCAAACCCTATACTGTTTTTCACTACACATACATACTTATGATAAAGTTTAATTTATAAATTAGGCACAGTAAGAGGTTAACAATAAGAAATATAATACAATAGAACAATTCTAATAATACTAGTGGCCCGGTGTGCCAATTTGTGCACCAGTGGGGTCCCTCGGCCTGGCCTGCGGGATCGGGCCAAAACCAGCTCTCTGACATCCCCCGAGGGGTCCCAGATTGCGAGAGGGCGCAGGCCAGGCTTAGGGACCACCAGTGCACCATCAGGGCCGGGGAGGGACGCAGGAGGTTGGCCAGCTGGGGCGGGACCCCGGGAGGGCTCCAGGACATGTCCAACCCATCTCACTTAGTCCCAATCAGCCAGACCCCAGCAGCAAACTAACCTACCAGTCATAGCATCTGCCCCCTGATGGTCAGTGCACGTCATAGTGACTGGTCGACTGTCTGCCCCCCTGGTGGTCAGTGCAAGTGCATGTCATAGCAACTGGTCAATGGGTGGACGGCCCCTTGGTGGTCAGTGCACATTAGAGCAAGCAGTTGAGCAGCCTTAGCATATCATTAGCATATTACGCTTTGATTGGTTGAACGGCCAACCAGATGACCAGAAATTTAGCATATTAGGCTTTTATTATATAGGATACTGCAATAAGCGTTATGTAAATGTGGTCTTTCTGAAAAATAACTTACTGTACTATATTCACCTTTTCACTTAAAGGAAGCACTTTGGTGTCTCTTTGGCATATTCAAATTGCCAGCATCACTCCTATTTTGCTTTGGGGCCCTTATTGAGTAACATAAGGGTTACTTCAACACAAGCCCTGTAATAGTCTGATACCTGAGATGGGTGGGTAGCATATACAGCATGGATGTGCTGGACAAAAGGATAATTCACGTAGTGGGCTGGACAGAGGGGCGGCGTGAGTTTCATCACACTACTCAGAACAGTGCACAATTTAAAATTTATAAATTGTCTATTTCTGGAATTTTCCATTTAGCATTTTTGGACCACAATTGTCCAAGGGTAACTGAAACCACAGAGAGTGAAACTGCAGATAAGGGGGGGACCACTCGACAGTGCTCACTTTGCAGTTTTTCTTCATTTAACCCATTGGCCCCCAGTCACTTACTTTGCATCTTTGCCACATTTCTGTGCACTACAATAATCCACACTCACTGGCCAGATATATCTCACCTGGCAACTTTCTTGTTTTTAATCTGGAAATATATGAGCTGGGACTACCTAGAGCAGGGGTGGGCAACCTTTTTGTGAGTGCGTGCCAAAACCAGCAAAATCTCTGACTCAAAATTCTTCTGCGTGCCAACCCTAATTTTTTGAGAACATCTTACACCTACTTGATATCTCTTAAGGTGTACGTATGTGAAGAACCTTGAAGAAATAATAAAATTCATTTGAGTGACAAAAACACAGTATATGATGATGAAAAATACATTTATTTTTTAATGTATACATGTTATGTAAAATTATTTATTTATCTAAGATGCACCTACACTGAATTTATCTGAAAAATAAAAAAGTCGATATTAAGAAAAAAATTGTAAATGGAAGATTATAAGAGAGGGTTTCGCGTACCAGCAAAAGTTACTGGCGAGCCATGTTTGGCACGCGTGCCAGGGTTGCCCACCCCTGACCTAGAGTTTTTTTAGGAATTTATAAAACTGCCATTTCTTCATTCCCATCCTTATTTTTTGCCCAAAGGATATAAAGACATAACAACTGAGCTGCCCTAAAATCAAGTAATCTCTTCAGGAAAATATTCCATAAGCCCTCTAATGGGTGGTATCTGGATCTTAAATATTATTCCCGTCATCATTACATTTTAAGGGTAAACTTTTCTCTGAGGCAAGGACCACCCACCTGAGGCCTTGTGAGGCACTGTTCCCAGCAGAGGGACATTGACGGTTGGATCTGCCATGATGCCTTTATCCAGAGAGCGCAAGGACAGGAATTCATAGAAGTATTCTGCCTACAACAAAGGGCATGACAGTCAGCACCATGGAAACCACAGAGAGTGAGAAGGCATTTCTTAACTCATCATCCCGTTGAGGGAGAGTGACATTTTCACTACAGGACCTCTGGAGCACACGACCACTTAAAATTGTGTATCATAAATTACTTCTCCCAGCTACACTTCCCTTACACTTTACTGATTATGTTTATCACTTAACATTTTGTTCCAAAACACATTTTAGCTGGTATTATGAACAGATTGCGTGCTGGATGCACTAATAATTAATAACTTGGGATTATTTATATTGCCAGGTACAATAATAACAACTAGCGACAATGACACAACAAACGTCCATGTATGCATACCATGTGCCAAGACTTATTCTAAACATTTGTATTAACAGTACATATAACAATGGAAAAGAATTGCATGGATGGAGTGCAAACACTCTGGGGGAAAAATGCATTTCAGTGGCTATATTGTTTCCAGTACCCTCTAATAAGTTATCATTCGCTGCCCCATCATTATATACCCTAGCTTTATCACATTCTAAATTAAACCTATGTTTATATGGCTGGTATATTTAAAATTACATTTATAAAAACATAATTTCAATAAGTTTTAAAAACTAAATTTAATGGGGTGACATTTATTAATAAGATTATATAAGTTAGAGTGTATGATTCTATAAATACATCATCTGTATATTGGTTGTGTGCTCACCACCCAAAGTGACCATATATCTGATCCCCTTAACCCTCTCCACCCTCCCCTCCGCCCCCTTCCCCTCTGGTAACCTTCATACTGTTGTCTGTGTCCATGAGCTTTTTGTTTTGTCTGTTCATTTGTTGCTTTCTGTTTTATATCCCACATGAGTGAAATCATATGGTTCTTGTCCTTTTCCATCTGACTTATTTCACTTAGCATGATATTCTCAAGAGGAATCCATATTGTTGCAAATGGCAGTATTTCATTTTCTTATGGCTGAGTAGTATTCCAGTGTATATTTGTACCCAGTAAGTTACAAAAATCATTTTATGTGTTAAGAAAAAGGATGAAAAATTAGATAAAGATTAGGTAAAGATTAAAACAATGATTGTGTAGGATAGATAACTATTTTTTTCCTTCTCTCTCTTTTTCAAATTTTTTACATGTGGTTCCATACCTTTTATAGTGAAATAAGTACATTTATTTAAGAGCAAACATTAATCATGTACCCATCTGATCATCGATGAAATATTCTTCTTGGACTTCTATTTAGTGTGGCTGTGCTCACATAACAATCTCATTTAAAATTCTTGCATATCTCCTTGAAAGTGTGCTTCAAGAAAAAAATACTCAATTAAAAAAAAAATTGGATTCTCACAGCCAGTGGCCTGGTGGTCAAATCCCTCTAGTATTAACTACAACAATCAAGGCTCAACTAGAACAAGACTGCGCACAAAGATCACAAGGGGGTGCACCAAGAAAGCATAAAAAATGCGGAGACAAAAAAACATGACAGAAATGGAGGATATAGAGCTAAAAATCGCAATTTTGAGGGCTTGCAAAAATGTGCTAGAAGCTGCCAATAAACTTGAGGAGAGACTCACGAAAACTAATGAGACCCTCGATGCTATGATAAAGAACCAACTAGAAATTAAGCATACACGGACTGAAATAAAGAATATTATACAGACACCCAATAGCAGACCAGAGGAGCGCAAGAATCAAGCCAAAGATTTGAAATGCGAAGAAGCAAAAAACACCCAACCGGAAAAGCAAAATGAAAAAAGAATCCGAAAATACGAAGATAGTGTAAGGAGCCTCTGGGACAGCTTCAAGCGTACAAACATCAGAATAATTGGGGTGCCAGAAGATGAGAGACAGCAAGATATTGAAAACCTATTTGAAGAAATAATGGCAGAAAACTTCCCCCACCTGGTGAAAGAAATGGACTTACAGGTCCAAGAAGCGCAGAGAACCCCAAACAAAAGGAATCCAAAGAGGACCACACCAAGACACATCATAATTAAAATGCCAAGAGCAAAAGACAAAGAGAGAATCTTAAAAGCAGCAAGAGAAAGAGTCGCAATTACCTACAAGGGAATACCCATACGACTGTCAGCTGATTTCTCAACAGAAACTTTGCAGGCCAGAAGGGAATGGCAAGAAATATTCAAAGTGCTGAATACCAAGAACCTACAACCAAGAATACTTTATCCAGCAAAGCTATCATTCAGAATTGAAGGTCAGATAAAGAGCTTCACAGATAAGGAAAAGCTAAAGGAGTTCATCACCACTAAACCAGTATTATACGAAATGCTGAAAGGTATCCTTTAAGAAGAGGAAGAAGAAAAAGGTAAAGATACAAATTATGAACAACAAACATGCATCTATCAACAAGTGAATCTAAGAATCAAGTGAATAAATAATCTGATTTACAGAATGAACTGGTGATTATAATGAATCAGGGACATAGAAAGGGAATGGACTGACTATTCTTGGGGGGGAAAGGGGAATGGGAGATGCGGGAAGAAACTGGACAAAAATCGTGCACCTATGGATGAGGACAGTGGGTGGGGAGTGAGGGCGGAGGGTGGGGCAGGAACTGGGAGGAGGGGAGTTATGGGGGGGAAAAAAAAAAGAGGAACAAATGTAATCTGAACAATAAAGATTTAATAAAAAAATAAAAATAAAATAAAATAAAAAAAATTTATTGTTGAAAGTATTTACATATGTCCCTTTTTCCCCTCATTGACTCCTTCTAGCCCACCCCCACCCCTCACTCACTATTAAAGTAGCTTCTGAATGTCTATTCCAGAAACTGTTGATGCTGTTCAAAGAATGTGGAACTGAAAGAATTTCACTCAGAGTCGAGAAACAACTCCGTAGAGCAACGATTTTCAACCTTTCTCATGTCATGGCACGCAAATTACTAACATTCTGTGGCACAACAAAAAAATATATTTTTTGCCAACCTGGCAAAAAAAGGGGGTATAATTTTAATTTATTCACACCAGACAGCTACTAGTATTGTTGTTCTGGCTGGTGTCATCTTTTTATATAACATACATAAAATGGTATCATAAATTACTTCTCCCCGTTACACTTCCCTTTGCACTTTACTGATAATGTTTGGGGTCAAAGAAAACCTAACTTCTATGCCAAAGAGAACAGACAGCCAGCCTTAAAGTTTGGGAACAAGTTTCATAAATTCTAGGGAAAGGAGGTCAGTGTCCCTGACTAAATAGATATTGCATGTTTTAAAAATTCTTTTGGCACACCAGTGTGCTGTGGCACATGGGTTGAGCATCACTGCATAGAGCATTTGGGTCTCCTGTTGTAGCTTTTGAGTATGGCCACATTAAGTAGGCTGAGAAGCATGGAATCCACTGTGTTCAATATCAGGGAGTTGGCATGGCCACTCAACATGATGCATTTAAGCTTGATGGACTTCTCTGGACAGCCAATACTCTGATCTTATCAATAACAAATTTCACACTACAGAGGCTTTAGGGTGATTTCTTTGAGAATCAGTATACATTATGGTTTTTCTCCTGCAGTTCTAAGACTGTATCACAGGTCAAGAACTGGTTCAAACAATTTCCTATTTGGAACTTATCAGCAAAGGCAGTTGCCAGAGTCAACATTTTTGTTTGTTTGTCTCTCTTGTAGAAGATGATAGTGTTTCATAATCTCTGAAATATATAATTTTCTTTATACTTAGCATAGTTTTTAAAAAGTTGTTTGCTCATGTATTGTTTTCATTGCCTTATTAAGAATTCCAACTTGAAAACCACTTAGAGATTGACTAACCCTTTGTCTCTGATTTTGACACTGATTTCTTTCAACATTCCACTTCGTCATTATAAAGAGATCTACCAAAACCACCAATACCATATAAATATTTCCATAGATAATCATCACCATGAGGCAGAGATGAAATATATTACTCATTTAACTTAAAATTTTAAATATTTCCCTCAGAGTTATAGAAAATGGTTGACGAAATAAGCAATAGATTTGTAATGTCATATTCTAACTTCTAGTCAGGACTTTTGTTTTTACTTTGTTTATAATATAATAAATATTCTTAGTCCCAAACCTCTCCACTGGAAAAACTATTTGGGGTCAAAGCCTAACTTCTATGCCAAAGAGAACAGAGAGCCAGCCTTAAAGTTTGGGAACAAGTTTCACAAATTGTAGATTTATTACTTAGATAAAAGGAAGTCAGAGCAGGAACTGTAATAGGGAGGTGGCATATTGGAGAGCATGCAACTTCTATTAGAAAAAAGTACATTTTGTTTCATTAAATGACACTAGTGGAAACTCAGGTAGAGGCAAGGAGAGTGCTTATTTGGGAAACACATGAAAGATTGCCTTGTATTCAAACAAAGAATGGGCCTATTCAGGAGAATAATTCACTTCTAAATTAAATTGCTGAAAAATCTTGCTGGCCTGGTTTGCATGCAGTAAATTTTCTTTTCATGGAGAGGTATAAAAGACACACAAACTTTATCAAGAGAGGAGTGCTGGAGGCCTTTTAACTTGCTCCTAAGAGACTTGGCTGAATATTGGGGTTGTTCCTTTCAGAAGTGATGAAGATATCATTTAAACAGCAAAATGGGACAACTCATAAGGCCTTCACTCTGGCGTGCTTTCTTTGGGTAGACAAAGAGAGCAGAGAATTGCATTAACCATTGGTAGGAATGGAGAAAACCCAGTATTTCTTTTCCACCTTTGAAGTTCTGGGTTTATGGTGTATATTTAATCTAATAAGCACAATAATTGCAGGATCCTCTGAGTTAAGAATCAAAGGTTCTTCATAAAACCATGAAGGCTGTCAAAGAGGCACTCAAACCTCATTTAATTTCATATATCCTGATGCTGAGCTAAGTGCTCATGGAAAAACACCAAAACAATTTGTCCCAAATAAAATGTTTGTCCCCCTCGCCCTAACCGGTTTGGCTCAGTGGATAGAGTGTCGGCCTGTGGACTGAAAGGTCCCAGGTTCGATTCCAGTCAAGGGCATGTGCCTCGGTTGCAGGCACATCCCCAGTGTGAGGTGTGAAGGAGGCAGCTGGTCAATGTTTCTCTCTCATCGATGTTTCTAGCTCTCTATCCCTCTCCCTTCTTCTCTGTAAAAAAATCAATAACATATATTTTTAAAAAAATGTTTGTCCCCCCAAAAAATATTTGTCCCAAAGAAAATTTCAGATGGTTTAGAGATACAAAACATAGAGATGCCTTAAGGTTTAAAACTTTATAACTAATTTTTGTTGAGTCTTTACTTGAGTCACTGTTCATTTCATTCTCACAGCAGCCTACTATTTTTATAGCATAGACGTATGTCCAGATTAGCAGCACAGGGAGTTTGAGAATTATTAAAGGGTTATAGAATAGCTCCTACAATGTGTGTGAAAGGCAAGAAGAAATCTACTGAAATGACGAAGAGAGGAAAATAGTTCAATGTGAAAGTCTCAAACGTATAAGCATGCCCAATGCTTAAAATAACCTGACGCCTGAATGTCTAGACCAGAAATTGTCAGATCTCACATTCTTTCTCGGCATTCTTCTTGTCACCTCTCTGTAAAATTTTGTCCTTCAAACTCAAAACTCGTTCTCCTTGGATTCTGTGACACTCTGCTGACTCTCCTCCCAGGTCCTGAGTTTCTGACATTTCCTCATTAACTCTCCACCTCTCAGCTCTTGATCACAGAAAATCGCTAAGACTCAGGCCTCAGCTCTTCTCTCTTTATATTCTGTCATAAAATTCACGCACTCTCACAGACGGAACTATTTCCTTTCGGGCAATGACGCTCGATGTGAACCATTGGCACTGCCTCATGGCCATGCTTGCCTCGTGGAGTCTAATTATTGTCACCCCAAACCAGCTTCCCCTCCTGATTTCTTTATGTCTGTCAAGAGTAGTATTTTTCCTATCACAAAGGTACTGAACCTCAGACTTGTCATTGTTTCTTGCCTCTACCTCCTCTCCCGATAGCCAGACATCAAAATCTTATCCTTTCTCATTATCTATCTTTTGATTCTGTCCCTTCCTTTCATTCCCACTGCTTCCATCTTAACCCAGCCTTTATTTCTTCATTGGCATTATCATAACATTTTCTGAAATATCCATCTTGCCTTCCTCTTTAACATATCTGCCATAATATAAACATTTCACAGGTGTAGGTCATGTATCATATACATTTTGAATTCTTTGTGGTTAAGGATGAGGTTGCATTTTCCCCCAACATTCTATTGGCAGTCATGCAGCATTGTGCACAAGCAAGGTATTTAATAAGTATCTGCTGGATGAAAGAATGGTCTACTGAGAAGCATCCAGATGCATAAGTCAGGGCATCTCTGAACACATTGTTGTGATGAAATGGCATTAGCCCTGGTTCCACTGACAAGCAGCAGCTTTTCTGTTCTGGCAATTGCTAAATTACTTTTATGGGTCAAAAGATTATCTTTTTACATATATATACATATATATTGAACTTACTGGGGTGATACTGGTTAATAAAACCATACAGGTTTCAAGTGTACAACTCTATAACACATCATCTGAATGCTTCATCATGCGTTCACCACCCAAAGTCAAGTCTCTTTCTGTCACCATTTATCCCCCCTTTACTCTCTTCCACCTCCTCCACCCCACTTTCCCTCTGGTAATCACCATACTGTTGTCTGTATGTATGTGGTTTTTTTATTAATCCCTTCATCTTTTTCACCCAGCCCCCCAAACTGCCTCCTTTCTGAGAGCTGTTAGTCTATTCTGTGTATCTATGATTCTATTTTGTTTGCTAGCTTATTTTGTTCATTAGATTCCACATGTAAGTGAAGTCATATGGTATTTGTCTTTCTCTGACTGGCTTATTTCACTTAGCATAATACCCTCCAGGTGCCTCCATGTTGTAACAAAAGGTAAGATTTCCTTCTTTTTTATAGCCTGGTAATATTCCATTGTGTAGGGGTGCCACAGCTTTTTTATCCACTCATCTACTGATGGGTCCAGATCTTGGCTATTGTAAATAATGCTGCAATGAAGAACATAGGGGTTCATATATTCTTTCTGATTGGTGTTTCGGGATTCTTAGGATATATTCCCAGGAGTGGAATTGCTGGGGCATAAAGTAGTTCCATCTCTTTTACTTTATGGCTAGTCACCACAGCATACATAGAGAACAGTGAACATTTTTGAAAAAAATAGCTATCAAAGGAACATTGACATTTGATATCCAGCCAATCAGTGTATAATCTGTAATTGTTTTATACTTGTTCTGGGACAAAACCTAGGCAATGGGGCCCCCAGAACAACTGTGAGCAGATAGTGCAAACAAGGCCCAGTTCTGAAACATGACTTTGTTCAATGCTCTTCACACCCATGAGTCTCCTTCCAAAAGTTACATATATTGTAATTTTATTGACTTAATTTTAAAAGTTTGTTTTGTAAAACTGTATAAATTTTGCCTTCTGTAAATTACAATATATAATTGCAACATCACGCGGAAACTGAAATATCAATGATAACTTTTTTCCTGACTCCTTTGAAACTGGCTCTAAGAAGAACTTGTTTCAGAAGCAAAAAAGGAACAGTCCCTTCTCTTGCAAAGTAGTTAATTTTTTCACTGGTCTTGGCTTAAATTGACATGTAAATGAACATTGCTTAAAGAGAGAATCTCAATCTGTTCTAGTCATCATCTTTATACATATTAGACCACAGTCAGAGGGCTGGGTGGAGGGAGTAAAGTTATTGGAATATAATGGTAATATTAAAACTTAAAGTCCAAGTAAACACATCCAGGACGAGAGTTTTGTAAACTAAAACTGGCAGGAGATCACACGGTTTGGCTTCACATAAATCTGAAATATCTAAAACATTTCCATTTTTTCCCTCCTACGGTTTGGAATCACCATTGCTCATGCAAACCAGAAACAGACCAGGATATCTGACAAATCACTGGCGAGTCACTCTCTTTTAAGATATGAAAGCAATGTATTCATATTAGATATGAATTCCAAATTAGATAAAACCCAAAGCTACAGTGTTTTATTTGTTAATGTTGAGGGAGGGGTCAAAAAGAAAATAGAAAAACAGAGCATTGGGGAATGGAAAAGTTTTATTTTTACGTTCTTAAAGACTGAGGGGGGGAAAGGTATATCAGTATAAACACAAAGTAAGCTCTAAACAAAATATTGTCCCCATTCAGCACAATGCTTTCCACGGAAAGGACAATGTAGGTAGCAGTAGGGCTTCTGAAAACTTCATTCCTCATTATTTCTCAAGGCTTCTGGGACAGTGGCTCCTTCTCACAGTAAGCCTGCCCCAATTCAAGCATTACACAGTTATGGGTCAATGCCAACCTAACAACTGGGCTCCGAGAAGAATGATAGTCAGTATTGGACAATCTTGGGTGGGGTAACGTAAGGGACCGAGGAAAACGGGGTTCATTACAAGTGGCACAGCTGGGGACATCCAACTAGATACAGGGGTCCTCAAACTTTTTAAACAGGGGGCCAGTTCACTGTCCCTCAGACCGTTGGAGGGCCGGACTATAGTTTAAAAAAAAACTATGAACAAATTCCTATGCACACAGCGGCGGCAAAAACACCCGGCGGGCCAGATAAATGTTTTCGGCGGGCCGCACGTGGCCCGCGGGCCGTAGTTTGAGGACCCCTGAACTAGAAGGTGTGGGGGAAAGAAACAGTGTGGAGGCTCTTGGGAGCACGGCTCTAAGTTTCTTCTGGATACAAGGTGGAATAATTATTGAAAAATCTGAGTGAGCTAATGAATGCAGGTGTTCTGGAAGAGATGAGAGAGGAAGGTTTCATTTCTGAAAAAAGAAACAGGAATACCTTTTCTATTTTTTCTTGTCATATCAAGATTTATCTTTGTTTTGTTTTGGTTTTTAACATGTTTTTATTGATTTTAGATATAGAGGAAGGGAGTGGGAGAGATAGAAACATTGTTGAGAAACACTGATTGGCTGCCCCCTACTGGGGATCGCAACCCGGGCATGTGCCCTGACTGAGAATCAAACCAATGACCTCTTGGTGCATGGGACAGCACTCAACCCACTGAGCCACACTAGCTGGACAAGATTTATATTTGAATATTTCTTATATCTTCAAAAGCAGTAGTCACTGGATATTCATTTATAAGGGGGGAGAGAGAACTGCCAAGAGCTATTTCTTTAACAATAATTTTAAAACTGAACAATTATTCTTACAGCTCATGTAGTACATTTATTCTTCATCAGTATCTCATCCCCTTGTTATCTTTTCTTCATGCAAGTAACGTGGCAGTGTATTTCAACACACCACATTTTAAAACACAGAATAACATTTATAAAATGTACAAACAAATTTGGATAGCACAGACACATAGCTCAAAAGAGGCAAAATTAATGTCCCATTTCTTTAAGAGTTCTGTATAATGTATCATTATCTCTAGGGGTATAACTTTACTCTACTGATAAAAGGTGAGTGAAAATTTTTAGCTGTCATAGAAATGTCAGGAGATATTCCCAATGATGGCTTTCAAATGATTTAACATTAGGTCATATTTTTCTTAGTTTTATTTAGCCTTAGGTAGTTTTCTGAAATTCCTTGATGTATTTTTTCATTGAATCCACATGGACATTATTAACTTACTTTTTTATGAAAACCAGGGGAAAAAAACCAGACTTTTCTCTTTAACTTTATGTTTTGGAAAAAGGCATTAAACTACTTTGGTAAAGGTAATGAAATATGCCTTAATGTGACTTCTTTGTTCATATAGTTGCAATTTCATGTATCAGAGTACTACATTACAAGATACGTCCAGTTGTTCCATTCCAATCCAAGAGCCAAACAGAAAAAAATAAGTCTGTAACTTCACAGATTTTCAAAGTCTAAAATTTAGGGAACAAGTCTTGCTAACAGAAGATTCAACTCATAGTTATCACTATAAATTTTTCCATAGGCCCTAGAACATGCAGCACAATTAGCCTTTTTAATTTTCTAAGCTCCTCTGGATATTTGCACCATTCATCCTCCTTATGCAAAAGAGAAACTGAGGCAGAACAGAAGCAATTCCCTGGATAACACTGATGATGAAAATCCATAATCTGAGGACTGGTTAAATCTATGTGGCCAACTTCAATTGCCCCCTAATGTCCCTGAGCAATTCTTTTTAACATCACTAGTCTCTCCCTTCTCCTACACACAAGAATTCCATAGATTCACCAAAGTCCTCCACCCCATTCCTGCTATCTTTACTCAACTGATTACCTCAAAGAAAAGATTTGCTAGTGGTGAATTTTCTCTAGTTTTCCTCCACCCACCTACAAAAAGGCTACAGCCACATTCAATCCTTCTTCCTTCCCATATCCTCTGAGATTGGTTCCCTAAATAATGTCATCTTCCCTCATATATATTAATGTGATGAAAAGATTAAGAACCAAACACTGCTTCTACCAGGCTATCTTCCTTCCTTCCTGGCATTAAAATACGTCTATAATCATGGCCTCAGCTTTCTTGCCCATAAGTCTTCAGCTTACTACAGTATGGCTTTTGCCCCCATTACTATTAAAATGTTTTGATGAAAGGTCACTGATGATGTCCAAGTTGTTATATCCATTCAACACTTTTCCACCTTCATCTCTCCTGTATTCTCTGAATTTTTTTTTATTACAAACAACTTCTCTTTCTCTTCTTTTTTGACCTATATATAGCAATAATAGTGTCTTTGAGTTTTCCTTTTCCTTCTCTGATCAGTCTATCGCGAATGACCTTCACGTGCTTCTCTTTATGTAACTGCACCTTGCGAAGCATTCTGAATGTGGGCCCAACGCGCCCTTAGAGAACCCATAGCTTTTGTGTTCATATGGACTAGTACATGACTTAGGGGACAGCAGAACTCAGCTCTTTTGCCGGAAGCCGGTCCATCCTTGCTGCTTGACACAGTCGCTGCAGGAAAGAAACATCTGCACAGCATATGTTTCAAGGGACCTGGCATATATAGCATATTGTTCTTAATATGTTTGCTCTCCTTAAGCGCCATGTGTTTTAACCAAGGTCACCTCTCCGAGAAAGGTTGTTTCCCCAGGTAGGGATTTTTCCCTGAGGTTAGGGAGGGGATACAACCCCTTAATTAAGTGCCAGGCAGGTAGTTAAGCTACATAATCTTTACTCCCTGGAATGGAGATAAGAAACGCCCTAACCTTTGTAATAGAAATTGACAGGATTAAAATCGGCTGGTATAAATATAGATGTAACAAGACAATAAACATCAGATCCTGATCAGTTCCTAACCAGAACTCCGACCAGAACTTTGGCTGGAGATCCTGGCTAGAGGTCCTGACTAGGCTGCTGATCAACTGAAGGCTGTCTCCGTGTCATTCCTTCTTCGCCGACTCCGTCCACACCTTTGGGGACCCCTGGACCTGCTGGGGTTGGACCCCAGCACTCTTTCATCTCATTCTTAGAGTCCATGGCTCTTAGGGTCTCTTATCTGTTTCCATAACTTCACCCACATTTCAGTGACCTCCCATTTGTATCTCCAGTTTTCACCCTTCTTCTGAGCTCTGGATTAATATCAATAGCTGTCTACCAGACATCTCTGCCTTGGACTTTGCCCTTATTTTATGCCTGGAATGTCTACTCCCTGAAAAACTGACTTCCCTCTCCAGGCTCAAGTGAAATGTCACCTCTTTGTAAAGCTTTCCTGCTCCACATGCTTCTTTCCTGTACTTTCCCTTATCTTTACTATTATACGTATAGTAACAATCTATTTACTTGTCTTCCCCATTAAACTTTCCTCTCGGGAGGGGCTTTATTTTTCATTTGAATCCCCAGGGACTAACATATTCTTTGTGGCTCAAAAACTGTTTATAAAAAATGAATATAAGTGTTAAGACAAATTAGTGATAGCCCCTCAAAAAATGGGTGAATCATGGCTTACCATGTCTACTCCAAGTCATGAAATTGCTGTTACGAAATGAAAAAGAAACCCAAGTATACTTGTGAAACCTTGATTGAGAGAGGCAGACATCGGCATCCCAATCACAGGTCAGCAGGAAATGGGCGATATCCGGCCATGCACAGGAGACTAAGCTGGTCCTGATCTGGCTCTCCACGGAGACACCTAACAGTCCACACAACAGCACGCACAGGCAGGGGTGAACTGGGGTAAAATTGGGGCTACAGTCAAACCAACTTGGCTTGAATTCTAATTCCACTACTTACCAGCTGGCCTTGGGCAAAGTCTTCGCCTTTTATTCATTCAACACATAGGCATTGAGTGTGTCAGCACTAGGCATTGTGTATGCCCACAATTGCAAGGATGAATAAAAAGAGATCTAGTATTTGTCCTTATGGAGAAATCTGTCTGGCTTGCAGGCTGGACAAAAGTTGATCATTAATCAAATAATTATAAAATTAAGACAGTGGTAAAGTGCTTCAGAGGAGAAGTATGTTGTACTTGGGAGAATATGTAATTTGATTTAGCTAGGGAGTCAAGAAAGGCTTGCCTGAGAAAGAAGGCACAACTGAGATCTGCTAGATGAAGTTAAACAGGTGAAAGAGGGGGAAGCATTTTCACCAGAAGGAAGATCAGGTATAAGCTCTGACAGGACTTCGGCAAGCTTGAGGAACTAAAGCGAGGCCAGCACCTACTTGATAGCATTGATGCGAGGATTAAAGAACGTGTAAAGTAGATAGCAAATGTTGACACACAACAAGCATTGAACAAATTGTGGTCATTATTAACAGGATTAATGCACAAGTAGAATACCCACTCTTGTTGGGGGGATGTGGCAGCAGAAGTTCCTAGACAGTGGGGGAACCTGTAGGTAGAAAGGAGCAGTCTTTGTATTTCTGGGTGTTTGGGGCTGGAGGAGGGTGATCAAGGGGGTTCTCACATTCCTGAAGGATATCAGCTATGTGCTGTGTGTATTGGGAGAAGAGTTCAAAAGAAGAGTAGGGGCTGTGAAAATAGTCTACAAATTCTTTTCCTTTTCTACTTATTGCAGATGTGAGTTTACAGTTCGGGTTAGTATATAGAGTCGAAATTACAATTACCTTATTTCTTTTTTTTAAATATGTTTTTATTGATTTTTTAGAGAGAGAGAGAGAGGAGGAGAGGATAGAGAGATAGAAACATCAATGAGAGAGGAACATCATCAATTGGCTGCCTTTTGCATGACCCCTACTGGGGAATGAGCCTACAACCATGGTACGTGCCCTTGACTGGAATCGAACCTGGGGCCCTTCAGTCTGCAGGCTGACGCTCTATCCACTGAGCCAAACGAGCTTGGGCACCTTATTTCTTTAGATTGAAAACAAATTAGAAATGTCTTATCGAACTATTAATTTACAGGAAATTTAGAGGACAGAAGAACAAGTAAAACTACCCCACGAAGATGTAATCAGCAAAATTGAGGCAAGGAAACTTTGTAAGCCAAAACCCTGTTTACTCAACAAAAAATTGTAGGAATGAAAAATGAGAGAGGTGGATGGGAAACCCACAGACTGAAAGACCTAAAAGACCGATCAACCAATCATGATCTACGGACCTTTTCTGGGTTCTCAGTCAAATACACAGACCTTTTAAAGTATATGACATTAAAATGTTTGTTAAAAAGTATGACATTTATGAGAGACAGTTGAAAATTTAACTGGATATTTGATTATATTAAGATAATTTTTAATAGGTTTGAAGGTATTTTAAAAATATATTTTTTATTGATTTCAGAGAGGAAGGGAGAGGGAGAGAGAAAGATTAGTATCAATGATGACAGAGACTCATCAATCCGCTGCCTCCTGTATGCCCTCTATTGGGGATCACACCCGCAACCCGGGCATGTGCCCTGCCTGGGAATAGAACCATGACCTCCTGGTTCATAGGTCAATGATCAACCACTGAGCCACACTGGCAGGACTGAGGTGTGTTTTTTAAGTTATCTTTTATAGATACATCACAGTTTCTCAAAGATAGGGACAAAGATTGTAGCACTCACCTTACCTAACACTGTACTAGACAATATAGGCAATAAATACTATTGACTGAAACCAGTATTTCTTAAAAACATATTATCTGTTTTTGTCTTTGTCAGAGAAGTTTCTATAGCCATACAGGTAGGGGGATATGAGTGTTAGAAAACTTGTAAATAATTGAACAAATACCAGGGACTAAACCACTACAGCAGAAGGAATAGTTAGTGTCAAGTACCCCAGATGGGATGGCCCCTGGAATGATCAGGAAATGGCAGGGAGGCCAGTGTGGCAAGACTGTAGTTCTCGAGGCGCTGTAGTTCTCAGTATGTGGCCAGAGGGGAAGCACTGCTCTGTGACAGGCAAAGGGTCAGATGCTCCCAGTGGAGGAACCCTGGAAAGGGCCCATAATAACAAGATCCAGCTCCACACATCCTCTGAGGCCAGAGGTAAAGCCTGCAGGTGATCTCGATGCCCTGCTTCTTACCTCCTGTCTCTCTCTTCCATGCCCCCACCTGCACACTGGCCTTCAGCCCTGCAGGAGCAGGAGGTATGGTCTAGTGAGAAAAGGCAGCCATGGTGCCTTCCAGGCTGCAGCTGAGGGTGGGGAGGAGTTTTAACTATGAATAAAAATCAGAATTTTAACTACTACAGAGAGGTGGGTATTTTAATTACTGAGATGAGAATAAGAGCACTATTCAGAAGTAATCAGAAGACATTTTATTACCTCTGGCTGACTAGAGAATTCCAGGGTCTGCCTGAGGGTTCATCTGAAGGCCCAGAGAGGAAGGAGCCTGCATGGTAGGTCTGTGGGGCTTTGTGAGAAAGTAAAGATGCTGATTTGTGTAATAGCTTTAAGCTCTTAGATCCTTATTAGGTTTGAAGAGCCAAGAAGGGGGGCAGCATATTTTCCGTTGTAACCAGCCTCACTTAAAGCATGCCAGAATATTAGGACAAATCTGAACTCTCCTTTCTTACTTTTTAATTACTGTGTGTTACATACAGCTTTCTCATTTCTAAGAATTCTTTTCTGTACATTTTTGAGTACTTGCCATTCCCCTTCCTAGATGTAAACCTAGTTAATGATCATCAGTCTCTGCCGCGAGCACCGCGAATGACAGGACTTTATAGTTAAAATAAATGGTTACGGAGCAGATGTGAGCAGACACCATGGTTAGTCAGGCTGATTCATTTTTTTTAAAAGCACATTAAAGCTGAATCAACTGTCATCCTTTAGTGATGACTGTTGATCTGATGTGATGAGAGGAAGACCGAGCACGTGGATGGGCTGATTCAGCTCCCGGATGGTCGGAACGTCGTTAACTCATACAGACTGATTCTGCTCCTGCTTCAAACTTCTAAGCCTTTGTTCTCAGGGCTCAGAGGACAGCTTTGAAGTTCGGGATAAAGCTCTTCTAACACACCATTACCAAAGAATAACCTTTTGATTATGATCTCATGAAAGTATAATCAATAACTTACATAAGTTAAAACCATGGCAAACAGTGACGGTCCTGTAATTGGACCTTTATGAATCCCATATGTCACAATCTCTGTACTCGCTAGCAGTCTTGCATAATACATATAGCTCTTCCCCAAACATAGCCGTTGAACTTTCTCAAAAGGCTATGAAACTTTTCACAGCTACTGTCAGCCTCAAACTGTTCAGGCCCTTAAGTTAGGGTGTGGGGACCTAATGAACAGAATTTTTGGAAAGCTTAAAAAGATAAATATTTCCCCCGAATCCATTTGATGCTCATTTGTGTAAAGCAATTTAATCTAAACCAATAACTTTTTACTTAACTGCATGGCTTGTGTGCTTTAAAAATATATATCCTGGAAAAGAAAAGACTTTTCCAACAAATCATTGTTAAAAACGTAAGTGGAAAGTATATTCATTTAGCAAAGGCATGTTCTCATGTCAAGTTCTCAAATGACTGGGACCTGGTTAGGAAGCCATTATGTCATTATCTACATTACCTAAAATTTATATTTATTTCTCTCTTTCTCTCTCTCCATCTCCCTCCCAGTTAAATTATATTATTACTCAATTTAAAATGTAGGTGTTTAGTGTAACTTAATTGGCTTCACTTTGGGAATAAGGGCAGTAAGCTTACAAGAGAATATTTGGGAAGAAAAGTACCCAACCCAGGCCCACAGCAGTTAAGAAACAAAACAAAAAAGCCAGAGTTTTCTGATCTAAGAGGACAAAGAAGTCTGAATTGAAGGGACACTTAATGACAGAATAAAAGATATCCAAAAAAGATTAGTCCCATCTTTTTGGACTAAACATCTGATCTTTAAAGTGAGATGAGTTGACAAAGACAAAACCAATAAGTAATAAGGGGGCACATGAAAGCAGCTGTTTTTACATTCTGCCTCCTCCCTCACAACCATACTACCCCACTGCATTGTCACCTGATTCAGTTTTGTTACCTGTATCATGATTATTTTTCTTTTGGAAATTATTCAAAAGTTGCCAAAGCTAATTTCCAACAAATTGATGTACATTTAGATTTTTTAGGTCAAAATATCACTGTTAAAGTAATCTTTGTGACACTACTGCCACTATATAGAACTTCTTCACATAAAAATAGCTTTCAAATTTTAATTATTACTGACTCAATTCATTCATTGTAATCATCTACATTTTAAAAAGTGATATTTGGCCCCACATCTCCTCTATTCGATTATAATTCCTAAAGGCAGAGACATATACATTGGTATATAACAATTTACCCATCTGTTTTCAGTTGTCCAATTTTATCTTATAAAAGTAATCTCAAATGTCTTGCACACACACAAAAGAAGGGATGATGATCAAAGAAGACCAGTAACACCAATGGGGAGAAGGCTCAGCTTGACTAATTATTCTTTAAGAAAATATCAGTGAACTGGTTTTGGTCTCCAGTTGTGACAGAGGATAACAGACTACATAAAGTGGAAAAGAAATAGACCAGTGGGTAAACTGGATGTGTGCAAATCAGCAGGGCTGATATTATCTGAATCATGATTTGTGTGAATGTCTGGAAGCTCAAAGGCACTGAGAAGTGGGTCTCCTGTATTCATCTTTCTCTTTTTTTTTGCGCGCGTGCGCACACACACACACACACACACACACAAAGATAGATGGTTCTGGAAATTGTAGACCAGACAGCATCAGCATCTGTTTTCATGGTTCTTTTAATACCTAGAGGAATAACCTAGACATCAATATAGAGTCACAAGAAGCAAACAGTGCCTGACTGAACTGTTCTTACTCAAAAGAGAGGATAAGCAGCAATAGAAAGAGACTACCTCTATTTCAAAATCACTGCTGATTCCTTCCCTCAATGAGAATTCCCGTCTTTACCATTCTATGTATGGATGGCTAAACAATCCACTTAAGAGCCACACCCAAAGCATAAACCTATGTCAGCCTGGAATACATACTGGGTGGTGTTTCATTCAGATTGGTCTTGAAAACCAATCTATTAGATATTCTGATTAGTGACTTTTATAAACAAAATGTGAGGATACCCACAAAAACTGTAGACTTTTTAAAACTAATTAGGTTTTAATACTCTGAAAGAAGTATCCAAAAATCCTTAACTAGCCGAAACCGGTTTGGCTCAGTGGATAGAGCGTCGGCCTGCGGACTGAAAGGTCCCAGGTTCGATTCCGGTCAAGGGCATGTACCTTTAAAACTAATTAGGTTTTAATACTCTGAAAGAAGTATCCAAAAATCCTTAACTAATTAAATATGACAACATTAAAACTAGAATTAAAGTTTTTAGGCTCAAAAAGCCAACCACAGAATGGGTTGCATAATGGGAAGCATAATGGGACAACTGAGACTAGGCAAATCAGATTTGGAAAATCATAGTTTACCACAAACTGAATATGAGTTAGCAATATTATGTTATAAGGAAAAAATGAACTTGTCTGTAAAGTTCTTCCTTTATTCCAGCTGGCGTGGCTCAGTGGTTGAATGTCGACCCATGCACCAAGAGGTCCCTGGGTTCAATACCCGGTCAGGGCACATGCCTGGGTTGGGGGCTCCATCCCCAGTGAGTAGTATGCAGGAGGCAGCTGATCAATGTTTCTCTCTCATTGATGTTTCTATCTCTCTCTCCCTTCCTCTCTCTCTAAAGTCAATAAAAACATATTTAAAAAAATTCTTCCTCCATGCTATGCATTAGATATAATACTAGTATCTATTTTAAATGATATGAATGAATTAGAAGGATTCAGAAAAACATATCAAAGTTTATGAAACTATTTTAAAAGTCTTATGAAGAACTGTTTTTTAAAAATAGGTATTCAGATTAATCACTTTTCCAAGTTCATTGTTGTCTATAGTTCTTGAATTTTTGTCTATTGTTCTCAAGCCCTGAAAGGTATAACAAAAAGAAATGACTTCATTGTAGCAAGGAAGATTCTGGATGGAGATAAAGTGTAGGCAATCAAAATGTTGAAACTCCAGCCAGTTGGTGTGGCTCAGTGGTTGAGCATTGACCTATGAACCAGGAGGTCAAGGTTCGATTCCTGGTCAGGATACCTGGCATGTACAGGAGGCAGCTGACCAATGATTGTCTCTCATCACTGATGTTTCTATCTCTCTCTCCCTCTCTCTTCCTTTCTGAAATCAATTAAAAAATTTTTTTTAAATGTTGAAACTCTGGATAGCCAAAGTGATAGCCGGGTTCTTACAGAAGGTAGTTAAAGGTCTGCCCTATATGCTTCCTGTTAGATGCAGAGATCCCTTCCTGCTCTGCTAATCTATAGTAGACTTTAAAAAACCCTTGCTGTTTCTGTTTTGTTTATTCATTCAGTTTGTTTTTGAACAAACTGATGGTTGCCAGAGGGAAGGGCAATGGGGGAAATGGTGAAAAAGTGTGGGGGACTGAAAGGCACAAACTTCTAGTTATAAAATAAGTAAGTCATGGGATGTAAAGTACAGCATAGAGAATACAGTCAATAATATTTTAATAACTTTGTATGGTGACAGATGGTTATTAGACATATCATAGTGATCATTTTGTAGGTATACAGTAGTCAAGGCACTGTGTTGTATAACTGAAAATAATATAATGTTGTATGCCAAGTATAATTTTTTAAAAAAATACTTGCATTCACAAGTATTCTCCCTGTCAACAATCCCTCCCCACTCTTCTGCTCTGTACCAGTCCATTGTCTACTTCTTTTTCTACTTTTACCACTCCCAAGTTTTATCATTTGCTCATGCTATTCTGTATTACTCTTCCGAATCCAAAATCACTTTGTTCCAAAAAGTCAAATCCTTCCCTAACAATTATTTCTAAATTATCTTCTTCCCAGAGAGTAAATATTTCCATAAAGCTCTTTCTTTTTTAACATTTTGTTTTTTAATAACAGTTTATATCCAATATTATTTTGTACTAGAGGCCCTATACACAAAATTCTGCAAGAGTAGGTTTTTGCAGCTGTGGTGGCTGCCTCAATCCCTCCTGCAGCTGCAGCCCTGGCTTCCTCTGTCAGGCAGGTCATCTGAAGGACATCTGGGCGATTGTTTGGTCGATTTGCATATTACACTTTTATTATTATAGATTAGTTTCAGCTGTATAGCATAGTGGTTAGACAATCATATACTTTACAAAGTGGTCCCCTGATATTTCACTAGCCCCATATATAGTTATTACAATGTTATTGACTATATTCCCTATACTGTACTTTACATTCCTGTGACTATTTTGTGACTACCAATCTGTCACAAAATAATATTAACCCCCTAACTATCTTTACCCAGTCCCCCAACCTGCCTCCCCTCTGGCAACCATCAGTCTGATGTCTGTGTCTATGAGTCTGTTTCTGTTTTGTTTACTTTGCTTTTTAGATTCCGCATATAAGTAAAATCATATGGTATTTGTATATCTCTGTCTGACTTATTTCACTTAGCATAATACCATCTAGGTCCATCCATGCTGTCACAGATTGTATGATTTCATTCTTTTTATGGCCAAGTAATATTCCATTGTATATATGTACCACCACTTTTTTACCCACTTGTATACTGATGGGCACTTGGGTTGCTTTCATATCTTGACTATTGTAAATAACACTACAATAAACACAGGGGTGCATATATTCTTTCATAATAGTGTTTTGGATTTCTTCAGATATATACCCAGAAGTGGAATTGTTGGGTCATAAGGAAGTTTCATTTTTAATATTTTGAGGAACCTCCATACTATTTTCCAAAAATGTTTGCACCAATCTGCATTCCCACCACAGTGCATGAGGGTTCTCTTTTCTCCACATCCTCACCAACATTTGTTGTTTGTTAATTTACTGATGATTTCCCCATCAGCCTTTTTTAGAGTCAACTTGAAATTATCTCTCATGTATTTCTGTCCTTATTGTTTTTCCTCCGTTTTCTTTTGTGCCACATCAACCACATCACTTTGGGTAAAATTATTAAAGGAAATTAAAGTAACAGAAATTCTAGTACCATGGGGGGGGGTCATGTTTATTAAATGAAAGAAGGAAGGAAAGGGCGAGGGGTTATAATGCTAGTTTGGTGGATTCTGAGGTAAAGAACTCATCTCCAAGAAAGAGCCAACATTCTAACATGAATCAAGAGAAGGACAACAGAACATAAGGGTCAACACTTTGTGTCTTTCTTCCTCCATCGGCAGTGGATAAAAGACAAAGTCAATCAATGAACTCAGCTCCTAGAAACAGGTTAGCACAGAGTCAGGACAACTTTTCAAAGTTATGTAAAAATAATGTTATTTTAAAAAATATATATTCTCTGACTATTAAATACTTTCCAACTCTCATTGAAAAATCTGTATGTGCAGTTCCTTTTGATGCTGCCGGAATTTCCACCATAAGGGATCTCAGAGAGTTCTGTGAACAAGTTAGTCTTTCCAAAGATCCTCTAAGCTAAAATGGCCAAACAAGACACTTTAGAGCTGGAAAAATTCTAGGAGAGCATGTGGGGAAACTGCAGGCCAGGGAAGTTGTTATATTCCAAGTCCCATCCATCAGGACTGGCTCAGCACGCTTTCATGATACCATACTGCCGCCCTACCAATCATTTCCATTGTGCTAATGCTGAAATTAAAGGGGAAAAACCCAACACTGACATTAGCCTGAGATTTGGGGACCACCATTGTTAAATATCTACCACATCCTGGGTACAAGCTGGGTGAAATGCATCACAGTCAGAACTGCAGTGCCTGTAACCACCCCTCCAGCTATCACCTCAAAATTGAAGAGAGAGAGAGGGAGAGAGAGAGAGAGAGAGAGAGAGAAAGGAAGGAAGGAAGGAAGGAAGGAGGAGGAGGAGGAGGAGGAGGAGGAGGAGGAGGAGGAGGAGGAGGAGGAGGAGGAGGAGGAGGAGGAGGAGGAGGAGGAGGAGGAGGAGGAGGAGGAGGAGGAGGAGGAGGAGGAGGAGGAGGAGGAGGAGGAGGAGGAGGAGGAGGAGGAGGAGGAGGAGGAGGAGGAGGAGGAGGAGGAGGAGGAGGAGGAGGAGGAGAGGGAGGGAGGGAAAGAAGGAGGAAGGAAGGGAGGGAGGGAGAGAGAGATATTATTAGACTGGATAACAGATCAACAGACTTCCTCATACTCCATTCTGGGAGAAAAATTGTAGGCAATTCTTCCCTTCCACTTTAAGGGACCTCTGAATTGTGACGTGGTGGTGATGCGGAGAGCTCGGCTCTGGCTGCCAGAAGATACGTGCTCTTTTGTCAGCTCTGTTGCCAGTTCTCTCTGTGATCCTCAGAGAATTGGTCCTCGCCTCAGGTCCTTGGTTTTCCCATCTGGAAAATTAGGTGGTTGGAAGAATCTTTAAGATTCCTTCCATTCTAAGAGTTTATGATTCTGAATGGAGACCCTTGACAAATTCATCTAAGGGTTAATATACAGTCCTAAGCATCTGTGAAGAATACAATTCATTCTGCTTAGGTAGAGGATTGGGCTCAGAAAAGAGTTAGTTCTCAGTATTAAAGTCTCAGTGTATTAGTTCTGTGCTTTTAATGACTTAAGACCTAATGAGTAATCTTTTCCAATACATACACACCTGGAAATTGCTGCACAGACATCCTTGGGTGCACACTTTCGCCTTTATCGGTTTCTGGTGTTTTCAAAATGCAGAGATACATTCTAATAACCAATTGACGAGATCACTCAGAGTGAGCCAACAGTGTGATTGAGAATGACTTCCCTCCATCAGACCTGCCTGTTTCCCTTCTGTTTGCCTTGTGTTCGCCACAGGAGATTTTGCTCAAAGAAGCACACGAGGGCGGCCGGCTTTGAAGTGGCTGCAGAAGATGCTCTGCAGCCGAGAAGCCAGCAGCTTATAAGCAATAATCTGTGTCTACCTACCAGGCTCTTGTTACTCCCTGAAACATCCTATTCCACAGAGAGCAAATTCAGCAGAAGTTAACAGACACTTCAAAGGCGAACATGCGGAGTATTTACTAAGATATCAGGACTGCTGGTCCAAGTGAAACCAGCTCGCAGTCTGCTGAGTGCTTTCTCTTGAAGACTTCCCTGCATAGCTCTCCTCTTTCCCCTTCCTCCACTTGGATGTACAGCTCTGGGAGCTCTGACTAGCAAATTAATTTGTCTTCCCTTTTACGCCACACCCATAAGAGTATATTTATTTGCTTGGAGTGCCCTTATTTTGATAAATGTAGCAAATACACCATTCTTCCTCTTAGAGAGTGCTATGTTCTAGCCACTGATGACAATAACTCTACTTGCTAATGCCTGTCTGCCTTGCCCCTATGAAAATGAGAATATTATACCACTGAGTGTTGGGGAAAGAAATTATTTAATACATAAAAAATTAAAGAATATATGTGCAAAAATAAATGTTCCAATCACTGTTATTTCAAAATATTTCTGGATAAAAAATATCTACATATGTGCAGAGAAACTCGTATAAATGTTTATTCATATTCACTTAAAATTAGTAGAAAATGTGTTTCCTTGCTATGTTAAAAAGAATTACCTATTGTATTTTTTTGGAAATCACCCATTAGTTTTATATTTGTAGACTAGAAATATAGTTTATAATTAATATCTATTTGAAGAGTCCTCTGTTCACAATTAGTAATCATCCTCATGCAGAACTTTTTACCATGATGGGCCTTAACATCCCTGTACGGAAAGGGAGAAGCCGCTTACTGATCCCCCACTGCCCCCTACAGTATGAAATTCCCACTGAGATAAACCTGTCAGAACTTAAAAATGCAGGCACAAATCAACCATCACCAGTACCATTTGGAAAGTTCCATTTGGAGGTTTAGAAATAAGCCACAAAAGGATACTAAAAATGACATCCTGGTATAATGCTGTTGGGATATGGAGTAGCCGTTACAAGCCATTCAGCAATCACGTACGTGCCAAGAGCCTGTGCAATGATCAGACGCTTTGACTCAGAAATTCCACTTGTGGAACTCAGTCCTAATGAAGTAGTAAAGCTAATGTGGAAAAAGTTTTATGCATCAAGTTGCTATTCACAGTGTTATTTATAACAGTGAAAAAGTATCCAAAGACATCATCTAAATAAGAGAATGTTTAAATAAACTACAGAATATTGTGCAGCCATTAAAAAATCGTTTATAGAATATGTAATAACATGGGAAACTGCCCCCACTGTCTTTAAGCAAACAGCAAATCCAAAAAAAAAAAGGACACAAATTGGTACTCCAATGGAAAAACAGTAGATGGGAAAACAACAAAATATTAAAATTTTCTTACATAAGTTATCTATACATGAATTACCCTCTCCCATTCTGCCTTCTCTTTTTCTGTAGTTTTAGAGGATATACTAGTTTATGATGGAAAAAAGTAATGAACTTAAAATAAAACTATGTAAGGATTCATAAAAAGAAATAGTTATACCCAGGAAATTAAGTATTGCAAACTCTAATGAAGTCCAGTTCATGTTCCCAAGTGAGTAACGAGTTTCTCAAGTTATAATTACTACAAAGACAGCTCGAAATGTGAACAACCTCAATCTGCAACAGAGACAAAAATCTCAGAGTTGATTCCTCAGTTCTTTGTAAAGAACCGTGCCAGGAGTAACTTCTCAGTATCTAAAAGGAGCTACTGTTTGGGGAAGGTCTGAAAGGGGAATTAGTAGTAACATAGCTGTCCTGTTTACCTGCCTCAGAATGTAACTCCCCAAGTCAGTTTATTAGTCAAATTGAATGATCTGAAATCAAGCTAATAGGAAAATGAGATAAAAGTTACCAAAAATAGATTTTAGTAGCTTTTAGTAGCATTATTTGGGCAAATGGTATTTTGAAAAGTTAATTCTGCCCTAAGTTTGTTTTATTCTTTTGTTACAATTAACCCCATTGTCCAAGCCATTTTTCTGTGATTTGAATTCAAACACAAAACCAAGAACAATGCAGAAATGATAATGACTAATAATAAATCACAGACTTTTTAGACCCCAAAGGAACCCCATTATCTTACAGATGAGAAAATGAAATACTTGTCTGAGGTCCCAGATAGATGTTGTGGGAGCCGGGCCAGAAGCCAGGTCTCCTCAGGCCAGCTCAGTGTGACACTGAGTTCAGAGAGTGGGACGCCATCACTTAAGAGTGGAATTTGGGCATCCTGCCAGCGCACTCCCCAGCCTGGGGTCTGGCAGACTCCCTTTCTTTGGCCTCACGGCTCCCACTTAGCACTCACAGCTCATTAATACAAGGGGAAGAAAGAACCCTACTTTTTCAGTGTCTACTATGTGTCAAGTATTTTGTACACATTATACAACTGCATTTTGCTGCTGCTGTAAACAGCAAATTAATTATTTCCTTTTAATACTTGAAGAAACCAAGGTCCCCAAGAGTTTAAGTTGATCAAGATTTGACCCCTTGCTGCTGTTTACCTCTTTGATAGTAACTTCTCCCACTGTTAGGCAGTGAAGACAGAAAATATGGTATGTTAGTCAGAGTTCTCCAGAAGAAAGGAACCAATAGGATAGAGAGAAAAACAGAGATAATAGATAGATAGATAGATAGATAGATAGATAGATAGATAGATAGATAGACCAATAGATGATAGATAGGTAAATTTATTATAAGGAATTGTTTCATGTGATCATGGAGGCTGACAAGTCCCAGGATCTGTAATTGGCAAGCTAGAGACTGAGGACCAGTGGTATAGTTCGATCCGAGTCCGAAGGCCTGGGAATGAAGAGAGCCAATGGTGTAAGTTCCAGTCTGAGAGCAGGCAGGCTCAAGACCTAAGAGGAGCCAGTGTTTCAGTTTGCAGGCGGTCAGACAGTTCTCTCTTATTCCTGGGAAAGTCTGCTTTTTTGTTCCATTCAGGCGTTCAACTGATTGGATGAGGCCCAGCCAAGTCAGATATTAATCGTTCCCAAAATGCCTTCACAGATACATCAGGAATAATGTTTGACCAAATGTCTGGACACATACAATTACCCATCACACATCGTGTTCTCTAGTATGTTCAGGGCCTGGACTAGGGGGAGGCAAGCAAGGCACTCAGAGCACAAATTTACAGAGGTGCCTCTTTGATAGTGACTTCTCTCACTGTTAGGCAGTGAAGACAGAAAATATGGTATAGAAATACCATTCTAGAAGAGTCTTGGGTATGCACAATTTCTCAAGGAACTGATGGCAAAAAAATACCTGTAATACTGAGTATGAAAACAGACTAAGGGTAATTATTTGTATGCTTACTATGGAATGGAATGGTAATCCATTTACATTTTCCAATGAAATTTCCTTATAATTTATATAGTATTTATTGAATGGGACCTTGTTTATTTTTATTGAAAGGCAAAAGCATTTCTATAAAAGCATAAACACACAAATCTTTTGTACATTAAAGAAAAATGCACAGCTAGTAAAGATCAGGTTTGAATTATTTTACTTTTGGCAATGAGCCACTCACTGCAAATTATACAGTTATTCCTCATATTGAGTTATCTGCAGTTTCATTAATGCAGGATTTTTCACAGTCATTGTGAGGATTAAATTAACCTTATGAGATAATATAAATGGAAGTATGCTTTAAACTATTAAGCGCAATATAGAAAGGTGTCACTGCTATTAGCAGAATATACTATAGGACAACTCTTACTTCAATTCAAGAGAGCTGTACCAATTTATATTCTCTCCCTCAGTTCACGAGTAAATGTTCCTTCAAATCCTGGATAACATGGGACTCCACACTCAAGTCCGCAGATATCCAAGAAATCGGGTAAGTTCAGTAATCCGACTCTGGGAACCACAGACATCCAGCCAGTCTGGAGTCAAGTGGGATTTTGCATTCGTTCTCTCTGGCTCCTGGACTGTGTCTTGACTTAGATGATTTGATATTTACCTTGTAAGATGGGACTCTCTAAACCAGCGGTTCTCAACCTGTGGGTCGCGACCCCTTTGGCGGTCAAACGACCCTTTCACAGGGGTCGCCTAAGACCATCCTGCATATCAGATATTTGCATTACGATTCATAACAGTAGCGACATTACAGTTATGAAGTAGCAACAAAAATAATTTTATGGTTGGGTCACAACATGAGGAACTGTATTTAAAGAGCCAGAAGGTTGAGAACCACTGCTCTAAATGAAAGTCTTCTTTAAAAAGTGACTTGGGTAGACAGATTGGCTACTTGTTTATAACATAGAGGTGAAAAACTATATACATATGTATGCCTACTTTGCCATACGACTGCCAGCGTTGACTCCCAGGCTCTACAGGTGACTAAGATATGATCTTGGGCAAATTACTTAATTCCTCTGCATCTCAGTCTTCTTACATGTTTTACTGGAGATGAAAATAGTACCTTCAGCTCATAGAATAGGTCCCAATATGAAATGAGATCATCTATGTCAATTACTGAGAAGAACTGCGGGCACACAGCGAATGTCCAATAAAGGTCAGTTCTTATTAGGTTAAATCAGATGAAATTCAACTATTTTGACCTACTAAAAATGACAACTTCAAGTGCATCAACCTCATATTTAGTAAAGTGATGCTATTTTAATCTCCTTGAACAGTGTAAGGGTCCTACTGGTCAGGGTCCTTACCTAACTCATGCTCCACAGCATGCAGTATGGATGAAATAAAATGTCTCAATAATATAGATGCAGGTTCAGGAAAATCTCAGTTTCAAAGGGTTCAAGTTGCAGTTTCATCGCGGATTCTGGAGTCAGACCGCCTGAGTTTAAATCCTAGCTCCATTACCCCTTAGTTGAGTGACCTTAGGCAAGTTGCTTTTTGTGACCCAGTTGCCATTTTTGTAAAATGAGAATATTAATAGTGCTTATCTGAAAGGATTGCTGTGAGGATTAAACTAGAAGAAAAGTGATTTTCACGATGATGGCAAGTAAAATATACTTAGTGTTAGCTATTTCCCTCTTTTTATCTTCTCCTTTCTTCTTTTCCTTCTTTATCACACAAGCTTTACAGACCTTAACTGATTTCACAATTCCAGAAGTAATAAAGTTAATCTCTAATTTAGCAATGAACTTTTCTTATCAGAATATAAAGAGTAAAGTACCAGTAAATTTCATCTCTGACAATTTTGTACTTTTGATAAGTATTTAGGAGTCAAGGTTGAAGAAATACAGAACTGCTTATGTGAAGTAGCTGAAGAAATTGGGGATGTTGGCAAAGAGAACAATGTGAGCTGTCCTCAAATGCCTGTGGGTTGGTTGCCAATCAAAAAGAGGTTAAAACATACTCCCTCGGGGTCCAGAGGTCAGGGAGAGGACGAAGGCCAGGAATTATAGATGTGACTAGGCATTCCAGTGGAGCCTCAACTGGGATTTGGGGTTCAGCTGTGTCTGGTGGTCTGCGGCACCCATTGGCATGCATGAGATTCAGGGGACCTGCTAATAGGGGCATTTCTTTATGCAGTTGCCTGGGGCATAAGGGGACAGGAGGCACCCTGGGATATTTTTTCCATTGATTTTTAGAGAGAGTGGAAGGCACGGAGGGTTGGGGGGAAAGAGAGAGAGAAACATTGATGTAAGAGAGACACATCTTGGTTGCCTTCCACACACACTCTGACTGGAGCCAGGGATCAAACCTGCAACCCACATATGTACTCTTGACTGGAATCGAACCCGAGATCCTATGGTGCACTGGTGACACTCTTACAACTGAGCGACACTGGCCAGTGCAAGATGCACGTTTGTACTGAGAGATTCTAGGGCCTGGCACTAAGGACAAGGCCTAACTTCTATGGGGACTTGGGCTGCAGGAAATTAATGTTAGTGTCCTCAGTTGGGGTCAGGGTATTAGCCATGCTGCTTTAGGGACCAACTGACAAAGTGCAATGCCAAAGTGAGGAAAGGGCTAGACTCCTCATTTCTCCAGAAAACGCCAAGCTGCTCTGAGGCCATAAGGCCCGTGGGGAACATAGACCAGCCCCTTGAGTCCTTACAGCTTAGGAGCTTGGAGAGGCTGCACGTGGACCTGAGAAGCAGCCTCTCCCAGGCCCCACTGCAGCGGCAGAGGTCAAGACATCTCCCTCCCGGATGGCGTGTGTACAGCCTTTCTAAGAACTCCGAAATAGCTGCTCTTTGCTGGAGGAGTAGCAGGAGTAAATGAACCCTACATCAGCAATGGAGGTGACCAATCAGCCATCTTTAGGGCATAAATGCAAGGTAGGACTCTCCAGATGGGAGTCCAGAGACCAGTGGTCTTGTGATAGTCAAGTTACACCTGGAAGGCAGGTTTTGACCCAGGATAGAGAACAACTTCCTATGGTCACCACAATCAAAATTATGAAATGAATTCTGCTTTAGTAAGTTTCCTGCCCCTGAGCATGTTCAGCTAGAGGTTGAGAGACCATAACTCATGGATGCTTCTGAGAAAGGTTAGGCTTGATGGGGTGGATGAACTCTGGGAACTCTTCCAACTCTGCTGTTCTATCTAAAAGTACAGCCAGAGAAAGCAAAGAAAAAATTGGATGAACATACAGAGATGATAACTCAAAACTTGATTCCTACATGAAATCGAGCAATTATTTAATAGAAAGAGACAGGTGATCAGTGTATAGTGAAATCATTCACATTTTTGGTTATTTAGGATGAGCTCTCAAACATATGATGAGTTTTAATGCTTTCAAGGACACTGAATTTGAGAAAGTATTTTTTTGACTTATTGGATGTATTAATGGTCTATTGAAATTAACTACCTAAAGATCACAGTACCCCACAAACGGGCCACTGAGAGAGCACCTCCACAGCCTTAAAAAATGTTGAGTTGGAAAATTTTACAAAGAAGTAACTTTTTACATTGCCCCCTGCTGGCTACTGCTATAAGTGACAGAAATATAAATGTTATCTCACATCCTATTCAAGGTCCAACTGGAAATAGGAATATTGACTGAACTTCCAAATGATAAGAATCAAGTTACTTCACTAAGTACTCAAAAGCCAAGTAACAGAGTAATTTTACAAGTCTATTGGGGATCCATCTGGTTACTGCCTTAAGTAGGAGATGTCCTACTTGGATTTGACTTCAGATGTGAATCCTCCCAATGGTGCATCTATGACTAATACTGAAACAGCCCTTGGAAACGAGGCAGCCTAACAAGCCATACAATGTGGGTTTATTCAAGCCTATCTTCAGCTCCCACAGACTGTTTCCTCAAGAGTAGTTCTAGATGTTTAATTTGGGAGAGCTGACTTCCTCTGTCACCTAGTGGTATAGTGTCACTTGTATTCATTTCCAAAAAATGCAAATGAAAGGCAGAATACATTAGGCCAAACTATCTCAAGTACATAACAGCCCTGAGTTAAGCAAAGAAGGTGTTCCAAATGTGCATGTCTTAGGTATATACATTGCTCAGGTTATGTCCTGAACAACACCAGGAACCCTGTGCAGATAATTCACTCCTCTCCCAACAGTTAATGCTTCCTCCTTGGTACTTTCACAGCACCTCATTCATATTGCAATGATAACACATTTAAAATTGTATTATTGTAATCTCCTGTAAGCAAGTGTCATACACATTTTACATTTCTTTTTTTAATATACTAGAGGCTCGGTGCATGAAATTCATGCATGGGTAGAGTCCCTAGGCCTGGCTGGTGAGCAGGGCTGTTCGGGGCCTTCCTTCCCTGGCAGCTGGCTGCCAGCCAGGGCCTTCCTTTCCCAGCTGCTGGCCGAGGGCTTTCTTCCCTGGCTGCCGGCTGCTGGCCAGGGCCTTCCTTCATTCCACACCACCCCCTGGTGGTCAGTGCACATCATAGAGAGCAATCAAACTCCTGATCTCCCGGTCGAACTCCCAAGGGGACACTTTACATATTAGCCTTTTATATATATACTAGAGGCCCGGTGCACAAAAATTTGTGCACTCGGGGGGAAGGGGGCGTCCCTCAGCCCGTCCTGTGCCCTCTCGCAGTCTGGGACCCCTCAGGAGATAATGACCTGCTGGCTTAGGCCTTCTCCCGGTGGCAGAGGGCAGGCCCAATCCCTAGGTGCAGCCCCTGGTC